>NC_057707.1:2924593-2928651 GCF_014466175.1 Vespula pensylvanica | reverse complement strand
GAGAGAGAGAGAGAGAGAGAGAGAGAGAGAGAGAGAGAGAGAGAGAGAGGAACCGAAGTAAGTAAGTAGTGGCAAGTAGTTGTCCTGGTATTGGTGATGATGTCGGTTGTATTAGTGTTGGCGGTGAGGTGAGACGAGGTGAAGTGAGGGAGGGGAAAGGAGGCATTTCAGGATGCGATTACGACTTTTCTTGGTAGGGCGTCCAATCAGCAGTTATTTTTATAATGGCCGCCGCGTCCCGGTCGGCATAAGCGAGGTGGAGAGGCGCTCATGGATAACCGAAGGGAGGTGAGGAGGAACGGTGGCCATTGCGTGCCTCCTTCAACGAGCCGAAGTAGCCATTCGCCCGGCGTAGAGGCGTTATGTACTTTGAAAGTGCCTTCTCCCTCTTTCTCTCTATCTATCTACCTCTTTCTCTCCTATCTCTCTCTCTCTCTCTCTCTCTCTCGTTCTCTCATTCTCTCTCTCTCTCTCTCTCTCTCTCTCTCTCTCTTTCTGTATGTCTCTTATTCGTTTTTACCTTATGATACAAATATAAGAGTTCACGTGCACGATCCTAATTTTCTTTCGAAAAGTTTTGATTTTATTTTACTTTTTGTATCTGTTTTTTCTTCTTTTTTCTTTTTTTTCGGGCTTTTATTTTGCTGTTTTTGTTTATTTATTTTTTATTTCTTTTATATATATATATATTTTTTTTTTCTGGGCCTTTAATTTAGAAATATTATTGGAAGTTACCGTAAGTAACCCACCCGCGTGAGTACTAATTTGCGTTCGGACTAATTTGTTTTCTTTCTTGTTTTCTTTTTCATTTATTTATTCATTTCTTTTTCTTTTTTTATTGACTTCTGAAATTCATTATGACAGGTTTCTCTTTCATTTTTTTCTCTCTCTTTTCTTTTTTTTAAGAATGTCTTCTCTCTCTCTCTCTCTCTCTCTCTTTTCCGCTTCTCTTTTTCTTTCTTTACTTCGCGATTAATTATGAAGAAAATCTTATGGTATTGTTATATTTATGATATATATATATATATATATATATATATATATATATATGATACGAACTACACATATGAATTATTTATTTAAATATAAAATATAAATTTTTTCCCTATTGAAACATTATCAATATTAATTTTAGATTAAATAAATGGTACGATCTTATTGGTCGACTCGATATACGTATATCTTTTACATATGCATAAATATACATAGATACATAGATATATAGAAATAGATAAGGATGACAACTGGACAAGGCACATAATTAGAAAAACCTTAGTAGAAAAAGTTCGTTCCGTGCAGACGATGGAAACTAAAACTCAATCACGTTAAAGAAAAGAAGGGACCAAGAAAAAACATAATTGCCAACTATAGGAAAGAGAATGTTACATTTTATGGATTATTGCGATGGGCTCGAAGGGGGTGTACAGGGGAGGTGCCCGATCTAATAACGATCCGTTACCTCCGAGGCCTTTATTAAGCGAACTATAATACACTCTAACACACGCTAATACATACGAACACGTATTACATAGACATCATTCTAGGGGCCCCAGTCTTTTCGAAACGACTTTTCCTAGAATCTCGCGTGACGGCTATGGGATCTATCGAACGTAGAACGCCGTTTAAAATGTATCCTTTTTGAAAGCGATATATCTTCTCTCTCTCTCTCTCTCTCTCTCTCTCTCTCTCTCTCTCTCTCTCTCTCTCTCTTTTTCCACCATAAGAACAAAAAATTTGCTAATTTTTTTTTTACGAACAATAATTGTTCCCACTGAATATAATTATCTAATCGTAAAATGATTCAATCGATTCTTTCTTTTCTTTTTTTTCTTCCTTCCAAAAAGAAAAGAAGATAAAAAGATAAGGAAAGAACAAAAATCGTTCTCAAGTAATGTATATACACTTCTTCGATCAAAAATAATCAAATATAAAATGGATTCGATCGATCTCTCTCTCTCTCTCTCTCTCTCTCTCTCTCTCTCTCTCTCACACACACAAAGTTATCAATATTTTCCTATACATCAATCTCTATCAATCAAAATCATCCACGAGTATACAATTCCTTAATCAAAAATAATCAAATGCAAAATGATATCAATCGTTTGCTTCTCTTTCTCTTTGCATGGAAAAATAAAAATAATCAATATTTTCCTTGAATACTTATTATTCCCAAACGAAGATCATTCACGAATATAACGTTTTAAACATACATACATATCCAAACTATTCCAAGACGACAAAATTAAATGCAGAAGAACATTTCATTCCTGAAGAAAGAATAGAACAGAACAAAAGAAAAAAGAAAAAAAGGGAGAAACAGAAGAAAATTCGACAATTCGAAAATACACAATAAAACTCGGAAGAAGAAGAAAACGAGGAACAGTCGTAATCTTTCGAATGTTAAAAAGTAATCGTCTCACCAGAAGAACGTAACTTCGAATGCCGACGGAAAGAGCACAAAAGGAAAAACAACAAACAAAAAATAACAAACAAAAAGAAACATACAAAAAAAAAAAAGAACAGAATAAAAATAAAGAAGTAAGAAAAAATCGACGTGAGAGAAAGAAAGAGAAAAAGAGAGAGAGAGAGAGAGAATCATCTCTCTCTCTTTCTCTTCCTCCCTCTCTCTCCCTTTCTCTCTCTCTCTCTCTCTCTCTCTTTCTTTCGCAGGAGTTAACTTTGTTAGCGCTCGGCATTATCGGCCGAGCAAAAGACCGAGATTGGCATTGCGAGGAACGGCCAGGAGAAGGGTGGAGTTTCATATGAAATACACGCGACATTTACTGCCTCCACCGGCTGAAGGGACCCCGCAAAGACGCAAACGCATTATAAATAGATCTCCTTCCTTCTCTCTTTCCCCTAACCCCACCCTCCTCACGCTCTACCCACCCTCTTTCTTCTTCTTCACCACCACTGTCCCTTCACCTCTCACTCACTCACTCACTCACTCACTCACTCACTCACTCTTTCTTTCTCACTCATTCACTCTCACTCATTTTCTTTCTCATTCTCTCTCACACTCTTTCTCTTATTTCTTGCAAAGGCAAAGAACGAGTAGATGAGAAAGGATCCGAAGAAGAAGAAGAAGAAGAAGAAGAAGAAGAAGAAGAAGAAGAGGAAGGTGGTGGTGGTGGTGGTGGTGGTGGTGGTGAAGATGAAGGTGGAGGTGGAGGTGGAGAAGGGCAAGAGACGAAAGTCACGGCCACTAGAAGGCAACATAAGAGAACTCTCTACAATCTCCTTTATAATCTTGTTAGGATTTCGCGGAAATATTGGCGTAATTTACGATCCGTCTTATATAGAAGTTAACCATGGCAAAGAATGAGAAAGAGAGAGAGAGAGAGAGAGAGGAGAGAGAAAGACCCCGTAGAAACTTTTACTTCTACCGTAGCAAAACGTCAGTGAAGGAAGAAGAGGAGGAGAAGGATAGGGGCGAAAGCAAGGGTGGGGGCGAAGGAGGGATGGGTCGAAGCAGGGTGTTCTTTTAAACGCTTGAATTACACGTAGATGTTCACTTTGTTCGTACGTGTGCGCTCGTCTACATATTTTTTTTTTTTCTTTTTTTTCTTCAAGAGTTTTCTTCTCCTTTTTCTTTTTCTTTTTTCCTTTTCTTTCTTTCTTTTCTTTTTTCTTTTTTTTTTTTTTTTTCTTAATCGGTATCTCCTTTTCTTTTTTACGAACCTTTCTCTCTCCGTTTTTTTTTTATTGTATGATATTGATGATTAACAATTATTATTATTATTATTATTATTATTATTATTATTATTATTATTATTATTATTGTTATTATTGAATTTAGAAAAATTAATGTATCGTTATTAAATTTATTTTGAATATCTACTACGTATGTATATTTTTCATAATAATTATAGTTCAGGGTATAGGGTTCGAATAATGTCTCTCTTTATCTCTCGTTTCTCTCCGTTCGAAGATTCGTAGGCGTCTCAAGTTGGGTGGTCGGTCGGAATCGAAAGAACCCCATCGTACGTAGGTACGTACATACTTATGTACGTACGTACGTACATATATATATATATATATATATATATATATATATA
>NC_057707.1:2890077-2924493 GCF_014466175.1 Vespula pensylvanica | reverse complement strand
GAAAGAGAGAGAGAGAGAGAGAGAGAGAGAGAGAGAGAGAGAACATAAGTTTACGACACGATTCGCTTGGTCACCGCACCGATGCAACGCGAGCGGTAAAGTTCCCCTCTCAAAGAAGCTCACGCGCCCTGTGTTTCCTGCCGAAAGGCTTGCACGGTCCATTAAATTCATTGCCATCGAAAGTTTATTCTGGTCAGGCAGCGCGATGATTCCTTTTTCGAATTTTCTTTTTTTTCTTTCTTTTCCTTGTTTTTCGTTTATTTTTCGTATCTCGTTTCTTTCCTTTCTTGTCTCTATTCTCTTGTTTTTGTTTTCTATTTTATTTGTTCTTTTTTTTTTTTTTTGGGGGGGAGAGTAATATATTGAAAATGATCGTACGTATTACATTATTTCAATTGAAATCTTTTTTATCAGTGTGAATATAATTTTCATAGTAGTAATGCATACCTGCCTGTGTGTAAATTCTTTCAATCTGTGTGCGCGTGTATATATATATATATATATATATATATATATATATCCTATTTAATTAGTTATGATCCTAATTCGTTTAAGGCTCATTAGTTTCGATATTTTTTCTGAATCTTTGTTTTCTTCTTTTTCTTGAAGCTCTAAGACAACAGCGAGGTGGAAAGAGAAGGTGAAGGAAAAGAAGAAGAAGGAAGACGTGGAAGGATAGGAGGAGGGAGAGGAGGATCGTCGTTGAGGTCCCTTTTGCTATTCCTTTCTCTCTTTCTCTCGTTAAAAGACGAAGCACGACGAGGGACAGTCGAGAAGAGACTGCTAGGCACTTGCCAACAATGTGCCGAGGCTTTGATGTGACGTAAAATGGCACGTTAACCGACGCTTCGTAGTCCTTTCGCTCGCTCGGATATTTCTACGGCTTTATTTCATCCGTCTTTTAGAGAAATAGAGAGAGAACGAAAGAAAACGAGAGAAAACGAGAGAGAGAGAGAGAGAGAGAGAGAGAGAGAGAGAGAGAGAGAGAGAGAGTAAGAAAGACAAAATCTTATCTTACAAAAGAGCGAAGATGAGAAGATTGATGAGACGAAAGTAATTCTTTTTATTTATTTATTAATTAATTAATTTATGCTTGCGTTTGTTAAATAATTCACTTTGTTAATCTTTGATGTTTCATGGAAACACAATGATTGGAATGAAAGTATTATCGAAAGAACGATTTAGTGATATTTTAGTCCGTCCGTCCGTGCTGTGCCACTCGTTCTCGCATTTTTTTCTCTCTATCTTTCTTTCATTCCGCGTGTCCGTGTCTTGTTTGATTCGTTCATTTTTCTATTTTTCTTGATCCTCTTTACTGTTTTTCTATTAGTCGGACTTAACGTCGGACCCCGTGTTTTGTAACGTCCTTGTGCCTCCATTTATATTTGTCTTTATGTCCGACATTTAATCGGTAATCTTTTTTTTTTTCTTTTTTATTTATATTTTTTATATTTATATCTTTATATATATATATATATATATATCTTTCTCTTTGTCTCTTTATACGTCTTTCTTCTTCGTTACTCCATCATCGTCTATCTCTTTTCTGTAATTTTTTACGTCTATCTATTCTCCCTCCCTCTCTCTCTCTCTCTCTCTTCTCTTCTCTCGATATCTTATATATATCTGCCCCTTATTATATATCTGTATGTCCTATTTATTTCAATCATACTATTAAAACGACGACCCAAATTCAAAGCTTCGTTACGAAGAAGCATTTCGGACTTAGGATTCGTCAAGCGTCGTAAATTCACCGATACGCCTTTAAACTTTAACGACGTTGATCCCGTCGTGAGGCTGAAAAGTCGTCTCGCGAATCGCGGTAATGAACTTAGGTTGTACCTCTTTTACTCTTAAAACGTACTTCGATGTTATAAAAGGAACGTTACGAGCTCGTAAGAACCGACACCTGTCGCTCTCAGAATGAGAATTTTACGTTTTAGCAGATCCTTCTATCCTTTCTTCCTTTCTTTCTCTTCCCTTTTTTCTTCTTATTTTTCTTTTCCCTTTTTTCTTCTCTCTCTTTTTGTTTCTCTACCGATACGATCGTATTAGTTCCGTGTCGTTGATCGCGATTCATTTGAGGAATTACGCTTATTGGGGAGATGACACGATAGATAATAATACGATTTCACACAGAGACCTCAGACACGTTCATCTTTAGACATTCCTATGGGGGATTCTTTATTATGAATTATACGTATCTCAAACATCTGTCGAAATTCTTTCTTTTCCTTTCCTTTTTTTTTCTTCTTCTTCTTCTTCTTTTTTTTTTTTTTTTTGAACAAAGTGCATTATCAAAAAGTTATACCTAAACCGAATACACGATATTAGAAAATACTTAAAGATCATATCCGATGATTGTTTAGAATTTTTATCATTTTTGATGGTAGTAAAGAATGAAATTAGAATAAAGAAAGGTATGAAAGATATATAATTAGAGAAAGGGAGAAAGATTAAGACAGAGAATTACATAGATAGAGAGAGAAAAATATGGATAGAAAGAAACATATAAAAATTACAAGAAACATAAAAAATATATATATATATATATATATATATATATATATATATATATATATAAGTATACAGACAGAAACAGAAAGAAACAGAGAGAGTTGGAAGGTGTAAAACGATATATCGCGAACCCCCAGAGCGATCGGCGTTGTTGTGAAATATTAATAAGCAAATTAGTTCGGACTTAGTGGCCCGCCGATACAAAATCGCTTCGATGGAAATGGCCGTCGGCCGCTATAACGCTCGTATATCACTTCCCACGCCTTGGCACTGTTAAAGCCGCCAGAACGCGGAACCCGTTCCCTCCATTTCTCTCTCACTCTCTCCCTCTCTCTCTCTCTTTCTTTCTTTCTCTCTCTCACACTGTTTCTTTCTTTCTTTTTCTTTTTTTTCTTTCTTTTTTTCTTTCTCTTACACTCTCGCTTTTGAAACGCTTCAAGCATCGAGTCGAGTTCCTTTTTATCGAGTGCTATCGTTTTCGATTACTCTTACTTCTTTTTTTTACTTTATTTTATTTTATTTTTTACTACATTTATTTAATTATTTATTTATTTAACTAGTCAGTTGGTTACCTGTCGAATTTAGGTATATCGTTCGCGATGCGGAATCAGGAATTATTTCCGAGCGATTTGTTTAGAATGCAAATGAATGAAGAGAGAGAGAGAGAGAGAAAGAGAGAGCTGGACAGATTACTTTTTGCTTTCTTTATATTTCTGTTTATTTATTTATTTATTCTTATAATTTATGTCGCTCGCGAATTGTGAGAAATTACTTTTCATCGATTTATTTAGAATGCAGATGAAAGGAGGGACGAAGAAAGAGAGAAAGAGAAAGAGAGAGAGAGAGAGAGAGAGAGATTCGAATTTATATTGTTTACGAAATCTGAGAAATTGTTTTGCCGATTTGTTTGGAATGAGATGAAAAGAGAAAGAGAGACAGAGAGAAAGAAAGAGAGAGAGAGAGAGAGAGAGAGAGAGAGTAAAAGTGGTAAGATCTATATTGTTCATAATGTTCAAGAAACGTGGAATTGTCAGTTTTGATTTGTTTAGAATGAGATGAAAAGAGAAAGACTAAAGTGAGAGTAAAAGAGAGAGAGAAGAGGATGTGTAAACGTGTGGGTGGAAACGTGACACGAGCCACCGGTACGGAAGGAACGTGGTACTCTTGTGAATGTCAAGGTGTAAACTGACACAGGTACTTTTCAACGAACAATCATTTCTGATCCCAAACACCTGCTCTCTGTCCGTCCGTGAATTATCCCGAAAGTGATCTATATTTTATTCGTGAAACTATTTCGACTGCTAAAGTCGAAAACATTTTTCTAAAGAAATGTCGAAACGACACCGATATCTCGTAGGGATTAGATTATTTAGAAATTATGTTCTTTAAAAATTTTGTCTCGTTCTATTTTCTACAAATATAATTCTTACAAAAAGATAAATTTCTATTTTATTACAATGAACTCTTAAAGTTTTCAATATATATATATATATATATATATATATATATATATATATATATATATATATATATATATACTTTAACAGATTATACGGAAGGTCAATTTGGAAAAGTTTGACGTTTCGTTCGCACGAAGAATAGTAAAAGGGAGCTGGAGGAAGAGAGAAAGAGATACAGAAAAAGAGAGAGAGAGAGAGAGAGAGAGAGAGAAAGAGAGAGAGAGAAAGAGAGAGAGAGAGAGAGAGTATGCTTGTAGTAAAATGCCTCGGGACAAGAATTCGACAATTACGTCAGGGTAACGTAACGGATGATCGGTCGGTGAGTTAGGCGTTGGAGGCGGAGGCGGAGGTGATGGTGATGGTGATGGTGATGGTGGTGGTGGTGGTGGTGATGGTGATGGTGATGGTGATGGTGATGGTGGGCGTCGGGACGTCTAGAATGTGCGAACGTCATCCAGCTAAATGCTTTTCGCGTTCGCGTGCTGACGTTCGAGAACGGAGAGCACGTCTATCTATAGAGTAAGGGAGACACAGACAGACAGATAGACAGACAGACAGACAGACAGACAGAGAAAGAGAATAAGAGAAAGAAAGAGAGAGAGAGAGAGAGAGAGAGAGAGAGAGAGTATGAACGTGCCAGTATCCCTCTTCTCGAATGGATGCTGCGAGGAAACAACAACTATAGTAAAACACTAACAAGTCCTCTCCCTCTTTCACCCCCCACCCCTCTGGGTCACCTGTCCGACAAGTCAGACGTGGGAAAATGTAGGTCGAAATCGCGCACGAGCGCATAATTGGACAGGTGCTTTACTCGAGCGTGTCCTCTCTTTCTCTCTCTCTCTCTATCTCTATCTCTATCTCTATCTTTATCTGTTAGCTTTTCTCAATGAAATTCTCTCTCTCTCTCTCTCTCTTTTACTCTGGTCAAAAGGGGAATTTCAAAGTCATCTTTCTCCTTCTCTCTCTTCTCTCTTTCTTTTCTTTTCTTTTCTTTTCTATCTTCTTTCTTTTTCATTTTTTTTTTTTCTTTACTTTTTTAACATACACACCACACCTTCGGGGGTCTCGTTTTTTTTTCTCTCTCTTTTCCATTGATAATTTTAGTAACGAAGAAGAGAGAGAGAGAGAGAGAGAGAAAGGGGGGGAGAGATTTTGTATAATCTTTTTTTTCTTAATGGAAAAGTCTTTCCTTAGGTATTACAGGAAATGTCAAAGTTTATTCATCTTTCCGTTCATTCTTTTCTTTCTCTTCTTTACTACGAGATTTATTACTACTACACTTTTCTTTTCCTCTATTCATTCATGATTTTTAATAACGACGATTTTATTAATCGAAGAAGGATCATTGATCTGTAATGGATAGAAGATTTGTTTTCTTTTATCAATCAAATGATAATAAAACAATTAATTCAGTCTTACACATATATATATATATATATATATATATATATATGAATATATATATACCTGTGGGATATTATAAATACAAAAGAATAATATTTAGAATTACCATACGATGAAGATAAAATTGATGCAACGTGAAGAATGCATGCAAGGTGCATCAAAAGAAGTGGCAATTCGAATTGACAAGGATTCGAAATAAGAAAAAGAAAGGAGATATATATCTACCTTTCTCTCTTTTTCTCTCTTTCTCTCTCTCTCTCTTTCTCTGATATTCGACGAACGGATATCGTTTCGGAGAAGTTTCGTGATAAAATAATGGGGCTCACGAAGTATTATATACAACGAGAAGAGAGAAAAACGTGAGATGGTGAGATGCCATGGGGTGGTGAACGATCATCATCGCCAATTATTCGGAATCCCTGAATAATGACGTGCCCCCGTTGATCGATACCCTCGAGCATAGCAGCCAGGATACGTAAAGATGACGCGTTCGTGCAAGATGAGATGAAAAAGAGAGAGAGAAAGAAAGAAAGAAAGAGAACCCGAAGAATCCCTTTCGGCATTAATTATTATAATGCGAATAGATCGTGATCTGTGTGAGAAACTTCTATCGGTAGGTAGGTAGGTAGGTAGATAGGTAGGTAGGTAGGTAGGTAGGTAGGTAGGTAGGTAGGTAGCCGAGAAGCCTCGATTTATTTTTATTTATTTTTTGTTCTTTTTTTTCTTTCTTATATTTCTATTTCTTTCCTTTTTTATTTTTTGTTTCCTTAACTCTTCCTTTCTTTTTTTTTTTATAAGTTGTTTTTCTTTCACTTGAATCCCAATCCTTTCTCGTTTTAAAAAAGACTTTCGTAAGACGCGCTGCGTCTTGTCATTCTATATGTCAATCGAATTTTTATTGATAAGTATTAATTATTAATTAATTACGTATTTTACTTTATTTATCTACATTTACATGCTTACTAACATACATACTGTTTACGATCTATCATCGAAAAAACTTTTTATATATTCGTATACAAAAAGAAGTCGTGCTAATTGTAGATATTTAATGTTTGTTATAAAAGGAAATATATCGACGCAGAACAAAGAAATTTAAAAAAAAAATAAAATCGATTGGAAAAGAAATAGGAAAAGAAAGAAAAGAAAAGAAAAGAAAAGAAAAGAAAAGGAAAGGAAACAAATAAAAATTTGACGTCTTCTTCAAATATGAAAATTTGAAATTTATGGAGTAAAGGATATTGTGGCGGACTATCACTCTCTCTTTCTCTCTTTTGAGAAATAAAAAGTCTATTAAAAAAATAAGAAAAAAAAAAGAAGAAGAAGAAGACGACAACGCTATTGGTGATCCCATAATCCTGACATAATCCTCGTTTAAGAGCTTCACGAAGCAGCGGGTGGCCTAACCTCGTATCTTCACTAAGGAATCCTCCCCTTTCCCTTCCCCTCCTTCCTCTTTCTACCAGACCCCTTCTATTGGTCAAAAATCTTTCGGTCTGCTTTCTCCGTTTCTAAGAAAAATACTCTTTGCCTGAATATTTCGCTTTTTATACGTAGGGATCCGTCAAAAGACGACGAAATTCGTCATTCGAAATCGAACTATGGACTTCTCGAACGGCGTAACATGTTTTACGAGATGTGTTAGAATAAGATGGTGTTTATGGATAGAAAGAGATGGAGAAAACGAGAAAGAGCGAGAACACGATTAAATTATATTTCGAATATATCGAAAAAGAGCTATCAGTTTTACACCTGTGAAATGTTTTAATGTAATGAAAAAATTATTAATTTATATATATATATATTTCTTTTTAATTTGTTCTTGTAGTTAAACTAACAATTGTCATTGTAAAATACGAGACACAATAGTAATGTTCAAATTCATGATCAAATTAACATATACTAGATGGAATATAATAATTGAAATATCGCAAATGAGTATACTTTAACTTTAAATCGACAGTACGGTGATATTTACGTACTCTCGACTCGTACTGTGTATTCTCAACTCAACTTTTTCACCTTTCTTATTCTTTTTTTTTTTCTTCTTCTTCTTTCTCATTTTTTTTTCTTTTTTCTTTTCCTCTCTTTTCTTCTTCTTCTTCTTCTTCCTCTTTTTTTTTTCTTTTTT
Source organism: Vespula pensylvanica (assembly GCF_014466175.1). Classification (NCBI taxonomy): domain Eukaryota; kingdom Metazoa; phylum Arthropoda; class Insecta; order Hymenoptera; family Vespidae; genus Vespula; species Vespula pensylvanica. Next base: position 2,916,981 of record NC_057707.1, on the reverse strand, counting down.
ATCGTCGCGTTCAACTGATCGCCTTGACCGATTTATCTCGTGCAATTATACATAAATTATAGCGAAATAGATAGAAAATATTTAAACGAACTATTTTTCGATCGTTCTCTTTGAGAATCTTTTTATTTTTTATATTTTTTCAACCAGTCTTTTTCTTATCAGTGTGTCTTTTTTTCTCTTTCCAAATTTATTTTTTAATTCAAGCAATCATCGTCGATGAATTCGAAACGTTTACGTTCTACGACGTTTGAAAATAATTAAAAAATTCAATGGCGAATAATCGAGACTAGGAAAATAATAGAAATGAGAAAGAAAGAGAACAAAACTATTTTCGTATAATGATCTCGAGATTTGTTTTCATTGTTACCAGTCGAAGTCAACATTTAGAACTAGTTACAATGTGTCGTGCCATTGCTCGGTTTGCCGTATGAACGTGCTCGTCGTACAAAATACCAGAGCAATTAAGAGAAGAAAGAAAGAAAGAAAGAAAGAGAGAGAGAAAAAGAGAGGGAGACAGAGAGAGAGAGAGAGAGAGAGAGAGAGAGAGAGAGAGAGAGAAAGAGAGAGAGATTTTATTTCCTTATTCCTTATAAGTCTAATCGAAAAATTGAAAAATTCATTTCTAATATGATCACCATAAATTGATATCAAATAAAAAAATTGACAATAGTTTGGAAATTTATTGATCGATCAATTTTAATGTATTCTCTCTGTCTTATTCAAATAATTTCGTTCATTGCGAAACAATAAAAAAAAAAAAAAAAAAAAAAAAACAAATAAATAATACCTAAAAATAATAATTACAAAAATAATAAAAAAAAAAAAAAAAAGAAATAAAATAAAATGAATCCAAGTTGTTCGACAAAAAAAACCAGAGCGATTAATTGACATTATTAAATTATTCAGAATCTTACGTATGAAAATCGTCGATGAAAATTCAAGAACAATTGATTGAAATTATTCAATTATACGAAACGTTTCTTACGTATTAAGTTAACAATTTCATTTACATATACATATATTATATCTCTATATCAATAAACAAATAGAACGATTAAATGTACTTATGTATTTGTATGAGGAAAAAATGAGAAACAGGAATACGTATACACTCGCACATATACACAAAAAAAGAGAGACAGAGAGAGAGAGAGAGAGAGAGAGAGAGAGAGAGAGAGAGAGAGAGAAAGAGAGTGAGGGGAGGGGGAAAGAAGAAGTCTCATATATACTATGTGGTTCGGTTGTATACGCAGACGGCACGCACGCGGTACGTGTTCGCGAATGTAGCGAAGAGTGTTCGTGCCGAACACGTGTTCGCCAAGCTAATGCATTAGCTGCGCCGCGTAAAAAAGTATTTTTTTTCCTTTTCTTTCTTTTTTTTTCCTTTTTCTTTTTCTTTTTCTTTTTCTTTTTCCAAGGGCCGTAAGGCGACGCGAATCTTGACCGGTGGATACAATAGACCTCCCCATTACTCCCTCCCTCTCTTCACCATCCCTTCTCGCTCTTCTCCCTTCTACCTTTCTTCCATCTCTTTCTCCCTCCTTTCCCTCTTTTACGTAGCATAATTTCTGTTTCTTACATTGGTTCGACTTTGATTCATCGCGAAAAGTAAAAATCGATTAGGATGTTACTGCGACAAAATTTATTTACACGTATACGTATGTACTTATAAGTATGTGCTTTTCTTTCTTTTTTTTTTATTCGAATGTCTCAACAAACGCTTCGAATTGTTTCAACAAATTCAAGTGAATTGTATTATATCATATTATTATTTTATATGATTTATTATATCATAGATTTATGTATTATTATTATTATTATTATTATTATTATTGTTAGTATCGAAGTATATCGCGAAAAAGAAAAGATTAGATGAATCGTTCGTAAATCATAATGTGAAATGCAAAGCTTGATCTATACAAGTATTTTTGTCTTTTATTTCTAATCCCCTTACCTTTCTCTTTTTTTTTTTTTTTTTTTTAATTAGAATAATGAACGAACGAGTATAAAATAGATTTCGTTCGACGTACGTATCGGACAATAATAATTTCGATCGAGAAAAGAGATCGATAAAACGCATTAGATCGTTTTTGTGCACTTGTGTAGAGGATTATTATCGGAGTTATATTGTTGAATGTGAGGGAGGGATCGGTGAAGAAGTGAGGAGGGGGATGAACGAGTATTATAAGAAAGGGGATGACGAACAAAAGACGCGCGACCACGCAAAATTTATCCAATCGAAAGTTCGCGTAGCCGAACGCCATTTCTTCTTATTTATCGTCGCTATCGTTGGCACCTTTCCAGTCGGGACCGTTATAAATCTCTAGCCATTTAATATGCAAATCTCCGACAGCCTGAGGTCTCTCTCTCTCTCTCTTTTTCTTTCGGTCTGTCTGTTTCTCTTTCTCTCTTTCTCTTCGTAGTATTTCGTTTCTCACTCTTTTTCTATAGCGAACGAGTTTCAATCGCGAATGTAATTCATATACACGGGTAATGTGCTTCTCCTTTAAACCCATCGACACGTTCATTTGATATTATCAACGAGTATGTATGTGTGTGTGCGTATCTGAGATTACATACTATGCTTAACATGCACTCACGATATATATACATATATAAATATATTTATATATCGAAAACAATACCAATATGAATAATTATTACAACCACGTCTTTCGTTATCGTTTCATTATTCCAATATCATATCTCTTATACTTAGTTTATTCATTACGTATGTACTTTATATTTAATCTCGAAGTGTATGATGTAATTATTAAATCTATATTAATTAGATATACATAAACGCGTATATATAAATAATATATTGTAAATTGGATCGCCAATTTTTCTTCGTTTCTTTCATCACAGGAACAACTGATTCTCTTCAAAAAATTCTCTTAACAATTCTCCAGAATGAATCTTAATCACGATATTGAAAAAAAAAAAAAAAAAAAAGAAAAAAAAAGTGAAAAGAAGAGAGGAGAAGAGAGAAGAAAAGAAAGAAGAAAGATCAAAAGAAAGGAAAATAAAAGGGTATAAGAAATACCAAAAAGAAAAAACAAAAAAAGAAAAACCATCATGTCTTCACATAAATAATTACATATCCATTATGTACTTTTTCTTGGCAAAGTATATCTACATACATATCTACCTGTATATCGGAACGTATATTACCTCTCTCTCTCTCTCTCTCTCTCTCTCTTTCTCTCTCTCTCATTTTGAATATTCCCGTCAGACACTTATCAAAGAAGGTGTGAGAAAAAGTGGCTATTTGGTGAGAGTGCCGATAGCAAACACAAATTGGTGGTGGCTCGACTAATACCCGCCGCGTTTAAGATGAATGGTCTTTTATATGGTTAACCGTGTGCCAAGGCGTTATGCGCTCCGTTAACGTTGAATTATCGGGAGTGTGTGGTGCCAGGGGTGGAGGCACACCACTGTGCAACGCCGGCACAATAACGGACCCCGCGGGTGGTGGACCCACACCATGAAGAAGAAGAAGAAGAAGAAGAAGAAGAACAACAACAACAACAACAACAACAAGAATAACAAGAAGAGAAAGATCGGATCGGATCGGATAGGATCGGATCGGATATCTCCGACGGACTACGAGAAACGTCGCGGTCTTTTATCACCACCCTATTCCACCCTACTCTAAACCTCCTCCCTCCCCCCTCCTCTACGAATTCCCATCCCTCATTCAGTTCTCATTCCAATAGCTGAATTTTAATCTCGACTACGTCCACCTCTCGATCGATTCGAAAATACATTATATTATGTATATAGATATAGGATGTGTGTGTGTGTGTGTGTGTGTGTGTGTGTGTGTGTAGAGGTATGTAGGTATAATGTTCTCGAACGATTTATGATCCGAAGAATCGCGCGTCGATCTTTTACTGCGATCCCAAACGATCCCTAAAAACTCTTCCTGTCGTTGTATTTATTCGATGAACACGATGTCCACCTCTTAGGAGATCCATTATAATTGCGGTGTTATAGGTGAGGTGAGGTGAGGGCAGGTGGTTATATATATGTGTACGTGTGTGTGTATGAAACTACTTGCTCAGAAATGATATACATAAATATTTATCTATAGGATACTATGTATTATCGTTCTAATTAGCGATACGAGTAATCATTTCGTGTGATTTTTTATATTTTTTTGTACCTTTTGTAGCGATTAAATAGCACGATTCTATATAAAAGAAAAAGAGAAAAAGTCTATCGATCGTTAACATTGTTTCTTTAAAATACATCGTAAAATTAAATCGTAAAATTAAAAAATTGCGATTAAAAAAAAAAAAAGAAGAGGAAAAGAAAAGGGAGACAACGTGTTTCTACTTCGTCATAGAGAAAAACGAAGAGGTGGGGTAGGCGTAGAAGGAGATGTGTTTTATAACTGGGTTATCGAAGATTATCATTGTTTAGATAATAGTCAAGAAGTCTGGTTAGATAGAGAGAGACCTAGATCGGTTTAGAAATTCGTTGGTCCCCAACCAACGTCGTCTAATTATTGCCAAGGGGAAAAGATAGAGGTTACAATAATAGCACCGTTGGTTTTCAGATTCAAAGACTTTACTACTACTACTACTATTACTACTACTATTACTATTACTATGTCGTGTACCCAGACGTTCGGAAACACGTCGTGAAAACACGAGAATCCGTGGCATCACTGAACGCAGGATTGATTGATGGTGGAGTCGCCATGTTTATAATTAGTCCGACGTTTCCGGGCAAAAGCGAGAAAACATAATCTCGTTTCTATACTATACTCGTTAAATATATATATATATATATATATATGTATGTATGTATGTATGTATATATATATATATATCTTTGTGTATCCGATTTCAAGATTTTTATCGATTTAATCCTTTTTGCCTTCTTTTCTATTTCATTAATCTTCACGCGTTAATTCCGTCAGAATTTAGAGTCAATTTTAAAAGAACCAAACGAATGTTAATGAATAGAATTTATAACGACGTGTTACGATTTTATCGAATAAAAAAAAAATATATATATATATTATTATTATTATTCTTAAAAGTGACTGTATAAAACAACATACAGATATATCGTCGATGATAAAATATTTCTGATTAATATCCTTGATGTACGAAACAAAATATAGAGATAGATGGATAAAAAGAAAGATAGACATAGAGATAGACGTAAAGAGAGAGAGAGAGAGAGAGGTGATATCTACGGTCGAGTGTAATTTAGAACGGAAACACGTCTGACAAGGCGCACACTTTCCTTGTTTCTCTTCTAGCATACGACTTGCATTCTAATTTCGTTCATTTCTAACTACACTAGTATACTATTACTATTACTACTATTACTAATACTAATACTATTAAACGGCAGATGTTATACGTTATATTTTATCTCTATCCTTTTAACCACGTGGACGCGTTTACGACGTTAACGACGTTACCTTACGTTCGAAGGATCCATCCACGTGTTCAGGAAGCCGAATGATGCGGGTTTCGATTCGTTTTCGCAGTCTTTCGTTCACACGACTTTTCACTCTTTCTCTTTCTATCTTTATCTCTATCTTTCTCTCTCTTTCTCTCTCTTTCTCTTTTGCTATCTTTCGTCGTAGACCGTTGACCACGATCGTAACGACTCGGTTCTATAGTGATAAAACAAATGTGTCGAAGGGTTGCTTGAAAAGTTTAGTAACGAGAACCGCGAGAAGACAACTCCGTAATATTCACTTTCGACGATACGCACGTGTGTGTATCTGTATATATATATATATATATATTTTTTTTTTCTATATATATGTATAGGTAGAAGTAATATGTATGTGTATAAATACGTATATAAAACTTACCTCGTTTTTGCATATAACTGAAGAGGTCGTCGAGAAACTCTTTTCGTTTAGGATCGTCATTAATCTCGTATAACTGTAATGAAAAAAAATGAAAAGTGTGAAAATAAATAATAATTAAACAAATACATATACCTATGTATATTTACGAAGTTATGAGCGCTATTTCTTTTTATATTTCTTTTTTCCATTCCGAAAAAAATTGAATATATAAAACATCGCATTCTTTCTAATCGATACTTTCATTTTTTTTATTTTATTTTTTTTATTTTTTTATTTATTTTTTTTTTTTTTTTTATTAAATAAATTCTCTCGTTGATTTTATTTTGATAAAAGATCGTTATAACACTTATCTATATTGTACTATCGTAATACTATCGTACTATTTCAATCTCTCTTCTTTTTTTATTACTTCTCTTTTTTGTATTAATATATCTTCCCCTTTCCCCGATCACAGATCTTAACATTCTCGCATTATCATATACATTTATAAGCATTTCGTATTTCGTAGTTTAAACAGAGATAAAAAGGAAGAAAAAAGGAAGGAAATGAAGAAAGGAAGGAAGGAAGGAAGGAAGGAAGGAAGGAAGGAATAAAACGTTACTCGCGGCACGGTAATAAAAACAGGAGTGAAACGAGCGAGCTCATAGCAACGGACAGATTAGTTAGCTCCGATTATTAATGATTCCGTTTAACCCGAAAGCCCTTCGTACGAACGAAACGGGCCCTTCGGGCCTAGTTCAACTCTCTCTCTCTCTCTCTCTCTCTCTCTCTCTCTCTTTCTTTCTCTTTCTCTTTCTTGTATTATCATATTTGTTATGTACGATGTGCTATATCTAATCTGAGAGGCTCTAATTGCTTTTATAATACGAGTTCCCCTCACCCTTTAACTTTCGTGTCCCTTAAACGTTCCCTTGGACAAGCCGCACACGTCTCATCTCTCTCTCTCTCTCTCTCTCTCTCTCTCTCTCTCTCTCTCTCTCTCTCTTTTTCTTTCTCTTTCTGTTTCTGTTTCTATCTCTGTCTTGCTTCTCGTCTTACCAGAACTTTTGTACCTTTTTGCATAGCCATTCTACTCGTAGATCTGCCGCATCGATAAATTTCATTCAACAAATCGTACGAGAGTATCTTTCGGACGAACCTTACGAAACCTTGCTTGCCACCTAACACCATATCGAGGGTGAATAATATTTAATTTACGGCTTCGTCTCGTCTGTCGATCGTTCATCGTCCCCTTGTTTCTCTCTCTCTCTCTCTCTCTCTCTCTTTCTTTCTTTTTTCTTTTTCTATCTTTTCCTCATTTCTCGCAACGTTACGTATTCGAATAGTATCGAGGAAACGAGATTAATCGTTAATTATTAATTCGTTTATAATTAATAATCGTTTTAAAATCGAATCGAACGCGTTGAAAAATATGTCATTTCAACGATACTCTATCGTACTAATTTTATCGTATAGGGAACACGTTTAATGCGATAATTCACTAGTGTCAAATAAACCAAATGATTGCTATTGGAAACCTCAATCTTATTGCATTCTAACACGGATATCACGTGATTAGAGTCACGAATATGAGACTAATTGAATCCGATCGGTCTTTTCCTATTCGTTAATGACAGTCTACGCCGATGGTGAATTGTATTAACACGGAGGAGAAGAGAAGAAAAGAACAAAAAAAGAAAAGGAAGAAAGAAAGAGAAAAAGCAAAATGAAATAAAATTAAAAAAGAAAGAAAGAAAGAAAGAAAGAAAGAAAGAAAGAAAAAAGAAAAAAGATTAGAAGGAGATGGTCGGATCTAATCATTGGTATCGATAACGAGCTGACTCGGGACACGCGATCGGAGTACTGTTAAAACACATGTGATTTACGTATTTGATTATTATTATAGCAACGATATTGGACGATCGTTTGTCTAATGACAGGTGAGAATCAAGGTGATGATAAGAAAATTGCTATCGTATATATATCACACACACACACACACATTATATATATATATGTATGTATATATATGTATATATATGGTCGAGATATTATGGTCAATGACAACGACCGATCACGAAGAAAAAAAAAAAAAGTAAGAAAGAAAAAAGAAAGAGAAAAGAAACGGATAAAGAAGAAGTAACAGGAAGTGCATGGACACACGAGGCGCCATTACTTTGCGGTTGAAAAATTGCAGGGCGTGCGAGGATGGGTGGCGACGACCACTCTTCGAAATATTTACCTTCTTATGTATGGAACAATGAATCGTATTACGAGTAAATCAGGAGTAAAATATATAAGAGGGAAAAAGAAGACGAAAAAGAGATATATATATATATATATATATATATATATATATATGAGTTAACAAGTGAATTGTTTTATCAATAGCACTTAATAACAGTTAATTACAGAACGAAACTTTTTCTTATTTGAATTGAAAATCAACTGTGATTTCATTCTCTCCTCTTATCATATTATTTGTTTCTAAACTACACAAATAAACTACTCCATAAACAACGCTATCTACTACTTGCAATAAAATATATTATCCACGATATATGTATATACATTTCTACGTGATACATTGCGTTTGAGAGATCGAAGAATTATGGTAACTCGAATGAATAATTAATAATCAAGAATATTCCGAAGGAAGACAGAGATAAAGACGGAGATAAACATGGAGAAAAATAAAGAGAAAGATAAAAAGATAGATAGATCGAGAGAGAATGAGAGAGAGAGAGAGAGAGAGAGAGAGAGACAAGATAAAAAAAGAAATCGACGATCGATCTAAACGTCTGAAAGTAAAGTAATTAGACGAAAGGTGGACCTGAGAAATGATCTGGAAAGGGTTTTGTGGGCATCCTACGCGATAGAGTCCATCCATTTCTTCATATATACCATTCAGTTTTCATGGCAACGCCCTCGCGGGCCATCCTCTTGGCCACCCTTTAGCCGAACGAGACGAAACGAGACGAAACGAGATGAGACGAGACGAGACGAGACGAAACGAGACGAGACGAGACGAGACGAGGACTCCTCAGAAGGAAGAAGAAGAAGAAGAAGAAGAAGAAGAAGAAGAAGAAGAAGAAGAAGACGAAGAAGACGACGAAGAAATCGAAGAAGAAGAAGAAGAAGAAGAAGAAGAAGAGGAAAAGGAGGATGAGGATGAGGATGAGGATGAGGATAAGGATGAGGATGAAGAGGAGAGGTGGTTCAACTGACGGCATTTCTCAACGGGCCATTTTGTACCACTTTCTCGTGTTTTTTCTTTGGCTATGCGAGCGATGAGCTCGTTAGGGGCAACCTAAGAGAGAAAGAGAGAGAAAGAGAGAGAGAGAGAGAGAGAGAGAGAGAGAAGATGAGGATGAGGATAAGGATGTGGATGTGAAGGGGAAGGAAGGAAGAGAGGGGTTCAACCAGCTTATATTGATTGATCTACAGTTAAGCGGACTGACGGCAGCCACGTGAAGATCCGAGAGACTATCTCTCTCTTTCTCTTTATCTATCTATCTATCTATCTATCTATCTATCTATCTATCTAACTATCTCTCTCTTTCTTTTGGTATCCGTTTATACGAACATATCTTTCTCGCTCTTTCTTTATCTCTCTTTGTTCATCCTCTCTCAACGATGGAGGTAAATAAAGATAGGCCTACGGAATTTGCTCTCGATGATGCATGTGCCCGTTCTGCTCCGCCCTTCAACTCCCTCTCCTCTCTCTCTCTCTCTCTCTCTCTTTTTCTTTCTTTCTTTTATTTTCTTTCCTTCTCCCTCCGAAGCTTGTGAATAATAATTCCTGATAGGGGCCCGACGTTGATCGGCCGAACTTTTTCCCTTCCAACATTCTTGATGATCGATGTACGAGCTGTAAGTAGCGCCAGGAACTTGAAAGACTCGTGATTAGCGTCTGTCTCTCTTTTCTCATCATCGATCTGAGACCACGGGGCTAACTTCTTCTACCTTGCTTCGTTAAATCGATCTGAGATTTGATTTCTTTCTTCTTTTTCTTTTTCTTTCTTTCTTGGTTCGTTTTTTTTTTTTTTTTATTTCGATTTGCTTTTTTTAGGGATTGCGAAGGGTTGAGAGCATTGGGTGGAAGAAGAGGGGAAGGGCTTTCCTCACGCGAAAAACTATTTCATTCAGTTTCCAACGATATTTTTTGTTTTCTCTTTTATTGTTTGTTTTAAACGTTAACTCTCCCATGCGATAATATATCCAAATAAAAAAAAAAACAATTGTACGGGTAATCCCGTTTTAATAAAAATTGTTCTCATCGATAAATATATCGATTAAGGTTAATCAGAAATTTGTAAGTATTATATCGTTAGAAAAAAAATATAAAAAAAAAAAAAAAATGAGAAGATAAAAAGATCATCGATCTAATCCAATGTAAACGATTTTAGAAAATTTCGTCGAGGTTTATTGACTTGGAAAGAACGTGAACTTTGCCACTGCGATGAATGTAACGAACTCTTGAAAAGAAAAACAAAGAGAGAGAGAGAGAGAGAGAGAGAGACTTCTCTCCCTTCTTTAACTCTTACCTTCTCAGGTATACACGTCGCTAGTTTTACGAGCAATAATTATCGATGCACGACTTTTTTGCACGGTACTAAAGATCGAGATAAGAAGATGTGTCTTCCGGTTGATAAGAAACTTCGATAGGACTTTCTTGAGACTCCTTTACTCATATACTCGACTAAGATACGTATACATATACATATGTATTCGATAATTTCCTTTTGGAAGTGTATTTATAAAAATGGTAAGCTTTAAAAAAAAAAAAAAAATAATAAAGAAACAATTAGTACAAAATAATTATCGAACGACCATTTTGCATAAATTTCAATCACAAAATTCTCCGATCACGCGTTCGAAGATAATTTACCTACATGTGGGTATACGTTCTTATCGTATCGAAAAAAAGAGAGAGAGAGAGAGAGAGAGAGAGAGAGAGAGAAAAGAAGAAAGAAGGAAAAAAATAGATAAAGATTAACGTACATATATATGTACATACGTACGGAATAACAATGAAGAGAAAGGAAGAAAATGGAGCAATGGAAATAGCAATATGGCGTGTGTTTAGTAACGTTTCGAAGAAGAGAACCATGATAACAATAATGAGTAATCTTTATCGTGAAATGGTGGTGGAGGGAAGAGGGAGGAGTAGGGGAGCGTCATAAAAGTGATATAAAAGGAGAAGGAAGATAGTAACATATGTGTTTAATAGTTACAAAAAAGAAGGGGAAAAAAAAGAAACAGAAAAAAGAAAAAAATTGAAGAAAAAGGGCTGTCGGGACGTATGCGCCTTTTCCTAATGATTTACGAAGTAATCCATGTCTCTGTGTATAACCCTTTGATGTCGTTGAAATTATTATTAAATCATTCCCCTGTTTCCTTTTTAGAGTCTCTCTCTCTCTCTCTCTCTCTCTCTCTCTTTCTATCTTTAGTAACATTTTTTTTTTAATATTGACTTTAGTTAGAATCCTAAACGTTTCTCTGTAACTATTGGTATCAATGATTCTCGTGCATCACGTTAACTTTGCACTTTCTTTTTTCTTTTTTGTTCTTCTGTTTTTTTTTTTTTTTTTTTTTTTATCTTTTTTATATCTTTTTTAATAAATGTCACTATTAGTTTCATAGAAATAATTACATTTCGTTCCTTAAAATGCTGAAGCAACGTTAAGTTGAATTATTGTATTATCATCGTTTTTCCTTTCCTTTCATTTTGATCACTTTCGAAATTATTTGCACTCGCGAAGAAATAGAGATATTAGAGATTAGTTTATTATACATTGTTTTCATTCCGATCACTTTCTTCAATTCTTTTTGAAATCATAAAGAAGTAAGAGAAAGAGAAAGAGAGAAATACGAAAAAGAGATTAGAGATTAGAGTTCACATCCGTTGAGTTTACTTTTCAAAATTGTCCAATTATACCGACCATCGGGCTGCAACTTTTTTTTTACAACGTTCAAACGAGCAGTCTAACGAGGATACTCTCGTAAATAGAAAAGGAAACGTTTTGTTACTTCAGATAGAAAGAGATAGTGAGACATCTTCCTTTGAGATATCAAGATCATGTACTTGTTTCCAGAGTGTTGAAGATGAACGAAAAAAAGAGAAAGAGAAAGATAAATAAAGAGAGAAAGAGAGAGTAATTATAATAATTATTACGTTACATGCAATTATTTTAACTACAATTATGATACTAATATATCATATATCTCTTTCTTATTCTTATTACAGATTAATATAATATTATATTTAATTATTATAATGCGGTCAATTGTTTAAGAAAAAAAAAATATATATATATATCTTTCTCTTATCATAATACGTATATACCATATAATATTATATTTCATTGTTAAAATATAGTCGCATTATTGTTAAAAAAAAAAAAAAACAAATATCCTATATATATATATATATATATATATATATATCCTAACATAAAAATATATAATTGTATAACAGTATGCTCTAAACAAAATACACAAACGTCGAAAGAAAAAAAGAAATTACGAGGATAATTATTTTCTCGTCTTATTTGAAATCATTTTGTGTCTTGTCTTCGAAAAAAGAAAACACACACACAAAAAAAAAAAAGAAAAGAAAAGAAGAAGAAGAAGAAGAAAGAAAAAAGTCGATCAAGTGGAGTCTTCTAATCGGCGCTTAGAAAAGGATAGATAGAGACTTAGTCGAAGATATCCCATACTGTTTTTTCTTTTTTCTCCAATTCGTTTTCTCGCGCGAACGATCGCAATACGGACGGTGATAATTGTAACTCTATGGGAAAGTCTTGTCGTTTATCGAAAATAAATGGAATCTAGGGACACTTCAATTATTGGGACTAAATCAATCGGCTTTATCCTTCGACGATATCGTCTTTCTATCTCTATCTATCTGTCTATCTATCTATCTATCTATCTATCCTTCTTTCTCTCTCATGGATTGAGAAGAGTCTAATCCCCGGATGAGATCCAATCGCGTGTATATACACTTTGCTTATCCCTTTGAAAGCTCCTACTATCTTTAGATTCTCTATCTCTTTCTTTCTTTCTTTCTTTCTTTCTTTCTTTTGCTTTTCATAGAAGGATAGAGAGAAAGAGAGAGAGAGAGAGAGAGAGAGAGAGAGAGAGAGAGAGAGAGAGAAAGAGAGAATACTCTTTCTTAGATTCGAATCTTTAAATCTTTTAGGTGGATAAATGAAAAGAAAACTTTCATAAAATTGTCACATCTAACATTTTTCTAACAAGATTCTCGTCATTTTATCAAATATATGTAAACATTAGAAAATTAAATACATTTATATAATACGTCATCCATCTCTCGCGAACGCTATGTCGACTGTATTATTTTTTAAACGGAATTATTCAAATATACGAAAGAAAATAAATAAATTGTGTGGACGAATTGTGAGCAGAAAGATTTCTTTTTTTAATTAGGAAAAAAAAAAGGAGAAGAAGAAGAAGAATTAAAGAGGTCGAAAATTCTATTTATATATAATTCGCCGTCTATCGATCATCTTCTTTACGAGAGTAAAAAAGAAAAAGAAAAACGATATACATATATACATATATACGTATAAAAAGAAAAATGATTAAAATAAAAAGAGACAGATAGACGGATAGATGTACAAACAGAGAGAAAGAGAGAGAGAGAGAGAGAGAGAGAGAGAGAGAGAGAGAGAGAGAGAGAGAGAGTAACGTCTCTAAATACACGTGCGTATCACCATGCACATCTATGAATATACAAATCGAGTTTAGATCAAAACAAAGATGAACACGAACGTGGACAGTTTAACGAGACAGTGACAAGCATTTCGAGTATGTATAAGTAGCGAACGACGTGAAAACGATTTTGAGATTTTCTCTTTGACGAAAGAGTAAAAGACCTCAAGTCGTACGTTTAAGAGAAGATGAAAAAGAAGATGAAGAAGATGAAGAAAATGAGAAAGATGCAGATAAAAAAGAAGATGGAGAAGAAGAAGATGAGAAAACTGATGTCAAGAATACGAAACAGACACAGATATAGAAAGAGAGAGAGAGAAATAGGTGCCAAAGTCGACAACGACGACGACGATGACGACGACGACGCATATCGAACTGTCGGCGTCGTAAAGGAACATATAAAGATGACCCTTCACGTCCTTTTCATTCGATAGAGAAACGATTTTATGCTCTTAACTGGAAATATTAAATCGCACCTAAGCAACCTTTATGTTGACCGCCCTAATCTCTTCTCTCTTTCTCTCTCTCTCTCTCTCTCTCTGTCTTTCTTTCTCTCTCTTTCTTATTCCAACTTATTTTTATGTCTATCTCTTTCTCTCTCGCTCCATCCTTTCTCCCTCGCTCTCTTTCTTATTACATTTTTCTACCTCGCTTTGACACTCAACGAAAGATCAACTTTTACAGCTTCCTTCGAATTTTGATTTCTGTCTTATTTCTACGACTTTCTTTCCTATATATATATATATATATATATATATATCTTTCTCTCTAAGCTGCCAACACGTGTCCCATTCAAACACGTTTTATAAACCCTTAAAACCTTCTTTTCTATTTCTTTTTTCTTTCTCTAAACCTTTCGAACATACAAAAAAAAAAAAAAAAAATAAAATAAACAAATAAATAAATAAAAAACAGCAAAAGAAAAGAGGATATCATCAGTCTTTCTTGTTTTTTTTCTTTTTTCTACTCTCGAGATCGTAATTTTTTTTCGAGCGAGCGATTTTTAATTATCTTCTTTTATCGATCAAATTTGATGACAAGAAATAACCGGGTGGTCCTCGAGATATTTCTCAGGGTTTTTTTTCTTCTTTTATATGTATATGTGTGTGTGTGTGTATATATATATATTTCTCTTTTTCTGTCTAGTTGAAAATTAGAAAGAAATCGATGATCGTGAGTCGCTTTACGATCGGCTTTACTTACTTTGTTCCGTAAGTTGGAACGAGGTTAACGAGGTGCTGGAGGTCACACGTTAATCATTCGCGATGCGTATTGAGTATGACGACGTGTGGCTTTTATTATCGTGATTTCTTTTTAGTTAGCCGTCTCTTATCGTATATAAAGAAATGTCTTTGAATGGTATTACCTACGAGTTTCTTTCTTTTTTTTTTTTCCTTTTCTATTCTTTTTTCTATTTCTTTTTCATTCTTTTTTCTCTCCTCCTTTTTCTTTTTTAATACGCATTAACGAGCGAAAGTTTTTCGAGTCCTCGAAACAATCGAATTTTTGCTCGAACATGAAATGACATAAACGAAAACAATAAACCGATAAAGCAAGAAATAAATGGAAAAAAAAATTACAAGTCCATCCGTTCAAAAATGTTACAACGTTTCGATTTAAGAAACGAAATTAATATAGTAGCGAGCAATCGATAAAGGACGATACGGCACGCGCCAAAACGACGATTGAATTTTTCCCGCGCGAAAGAAGAACAAGAAAAGAAAGAGAGAAAAAAGAGAGAGAGAGAGAGAGAGAGAGAGTGAAACGAAAAAAAAAGATCGGAGGAAAAAAGAAGAAGAAAAAAAGAAGAAAGGACGTCTCCTCGGCACGAACGAGCTATCTCACGCGTCCACTACGTTTTCTCGCTCAAGGAGAAAAAAATTTCTCGGCACGAGGCATGACTTCGAGTCGTCGTAGTCGTTCAGTCTTCTGAGAGACGCGAATAAAAAGCTTCGACTATATCTATCTCTTCTTCTCTTTCTTTCTCTCTTTCTCTGTCTCGCATATACATACATACATACATACATACATACATACATATATATATATATATATATACTCTTACTCTTACTTTTTCTTTCTCTTTCTCTGTTGCACTCACGAACGCGTGTACTAGCGCCTAAGGGCAAAGAGTTATGTGACAAGCGACAGCACCCTTCTCTCTCTCTCTCTCTCTCTCTCCTTTTTATTTCTCTCTCTCTCTCTCTCTTTTTCTTCTTTTTTTCGAGACAAAATCGACTACTAGCAACGTAAGAATTATCGACGATGATATACTACTCGTTACTCTTCTCACGTCAATGCGACAGGTATTTTTATTCGACACCTCTAATTATCCAAAACTCGGCTGAATTTATTGATATTATTGTGGATATTAATTTTAAACGATGACGATTGCGTTTATACACGCACACACACACACACACACATATATATATAATTTCGATTTATTTATAAAAAAAAAGAAAAAAGAAATACAGAATAGAATAGAAAAAATTGACAAATAACTAATGATTAGAAATAATTTTATTATTTATATATATATATATATATATATATATATGACGATTTGGTGGTCGCACCTTTGAAAATAGGTTTCTCTACGGGATCGTAGAGAATGGATGGTTTTAGTGGTTATAGTGTTGGCAATGAGAAAAAGATGACGCCCAACCGGAAATGCGAAGCTCAGTGCGCACGTCCACCCCGCGGTCATTCGTTACTCGCGGTTAATTCCCTCGTAAATGTCGACGGAAAGAAGCCGATCGTCCGAACGCCGACAATTTCACGCATCGCGGCTACCCTCGAGAGGGAAAGAGACAAAGACAGAAACAGAGAAAGAGAGAGATAGAGAAAGAGAGAGACAGAGAGAGAGAGAGAGAGAGAAATAGAGGAAAGAGAAACAAAACGAGAGAGAGAGAGAGAGAGAGAGAGAGAGAGAGAGAGAGAGGTAGAGATCTTAACTGTGCATGTAACATCGTATAATATAAAACGACGCAATGCATCTTTAACGATAAAACTAATTTTTTGTTACTGTCGAGTTTTATTTTTATTTATGTTTTCTTGTTTTTGATTTTTGTTTGTTTGCTTCTTTTTTCTTTTGGTTTTGTTCTTTTTCATTTTTTATTTATTCTCTTTTTACTGGGAAATGCATACGTCCATACATCTTTCTCTTCCTTTTCTTTCTTCTCTTCTTCTCTGGATTTATTTGATCTAATGAAGGGTTCTCAACGTTTCAATGTTATATATATATATATATATATATATATATATATTTTGGTTGGAAAATTAATGCCTTTGAAAGTACTGTTCTTATTTTTTATTTTTAGATAAATACGAAAGACGATTTCTTTCGATTTATCTAATGATCGTGATAACAGAGATATGATTTAATTCCATAAAACAATAAACTAATTATCGATCCATTCGAAATATTAAAATATAAAGAACAAATATATATTTCTCTTTCTCTCTTTCTCACAGTTTATACACACGTATAGTATTGACCTTCCTTAGTCCTTACAATATAATTTCAAAGAACGAACTAAACGTTCGATTTATTATTGTTAGGTTTTTATTTTCTTTATATAGATGTGTGTTAGCTATGAGTCATCTAACATTTTTTGTTTACCTATATGTTTTGATGATAAGAAATGTTTCTTCAATAACATTCAACAATCGACGACGATGTTTAACCGTATATGTATGTATATTTACATCTTTTTTCTTCCATTAAATACGACGTAGCTCTTAATGTTTCCTCGAACGTCCCTCAGTCGCTTGGATAGGTCGTAACGAAGCAAACGTCTAAACTACGCGACGATTTAATCCAAAAGCGATCGATTTTATTTCGTTTTAATAATCTTCGTACGAATTAGAATTAGAATTAGAATTAGAATTAATATTGGTATTAGTATTAGAATTTCGAGGATAACAATTAGATTCGATTTTTAATTAGTTAACGATGAAGATTTCGAAATATATAGAGAGAAAGAGAAAGAAAAAGAGAAAGAGAGAGAAAGAGAGAGAGAGAGAGAGAGAGAGAGAGAGAGAGATAAACGACAACGAAGATTATTGCGTTTCAATATTCGTTAGACAAAATGTTATATATGTTCGATTGATATTAGAATTAGAATTAGAATTAAGCGAGATTAAGTTTTAATTAGATAAGGATATATAACATCTGTTCTCGAACGTGCGAAGATAATATATATTTATAGAAATTTTAGGGTACGTGTTATATATTATAGAGAGAAAGAGAAAGATAGACGACGATAAAGAAACACGACGAAGAACGTATTTATCTAATACGTTAAATGTACATTAGCTAACCTCATTACGATTTTTATACTATCGTCTTTGTAGAATAAGAATTTTTCGAAACATTTTCGTTATTAAGTTTCAACATTATTGTTCGAGATAAGGATAATTCCGTCTTATCTTTTACTTAGCAATACCTTGCGTGTGTGTGTGTGTGTGTGTAAAATTTAAGAATGCAAAAGAAGAGGCGACGAAATGTAAAGGATCGATGAAATACGATCATTTTTCGATCGAACATTATTTCTCCTTTGTTCTTTTCGTTTTTCTTTTTTAATTTTATTTCTGTTCTTTCTTATTATTTTTTTTTTTTTTTTTTATCACGAACGTTTGGGTAACCACTTTGTAACTCGAAGGCAACACGATCGAGCAGAAAGAAGATTTATACGACCTGTGTGCGAATACAGTCGAACAGTCGACTCGATTTAATTCGGTAGCATCGAACAACAAGAGGGAGAAAGAAAAAGATTAAGAAAGAGAGAGACAACTCGTTCAATTTGATCTCGATATCGTGATAAGGTCTACTTCCATTCGATATAATGAAAAATTGAAAGAAAATAAATGAAATAAAATAAATAAATAAATAAATACATAAAAGTATAAGCTGTACATATATATATATATATATATATATATATATATATATATATTCAGAACGATTCTATTCGAATAATTGAAGATAATATTCATGAGAGAGATCGATTAACGATATTCGATCTATAAAATACAATTTTTTTTATATAATATATATATATATATATCTTTTTTCTTTCTTATCAAAATATACAGGATGGAAAATTATTTAAATGATTTGAGCGAAAAGTATTTAAATATTTAACTAACGTCACTGTTCATGAAGATATTTTAAATGTAATAGTAATTTTGAAAATAAGCTAATCGTACAAACCTAACTAACGGTTTAAAAATTTGAAGATAGAATTGGCTTGAATGATCTGAGATAAAAAGAGAAGAAATAATCGAATTTTAAATTGATCTAAGAAATTTTGTTCCACCCTATACATACATATATATATATATATATATATATATATATATACACATACATATACATTATTTTCATCTGGTTTGGCGAGTGGAATCTTATTTATGTTAGACAAAGATCGAAATCGACTAAGTTACAAAGCTATAGAGACAGAGAGAGAAAGAGAGAGAGATCTATATCATCATGGATCAAAAAGATCGACTCGTCGATTATAATAAATCGAGATACAAATAACAAAGTATCGAATGAGCTCGAATATTACCATCTCCAACTAAACAAAAAATATCTTCTATACCTGTACTCAAAAAAAAAAAGAAAAAAAAAAAAAGAAAAAGAAGAAGAAGAAGACAAGAAAAAGAAATAAGAAGATCTACGAATTCTCGAAAGATTCGTTAAAAAAGCAAAAGCAACAAACGCGTAAAAAAAAAAAAAAAAAGGAAATAAGAAATAAAAAAGAAAAAGAAAATTGATTGGCTAAACGGAAATATTCTAATCGCACGCAACAATGACAGATTTATCGATCAATTAGAAACTCGAGACAGCGTAGACCGTAATTAGAAAACGTTCGATAATTTTTATCACACACATACACACCCACATGTAAAATAGGCACAGTATAGATGTATGTATGTATATATAATCTGTCTCTTTCTATCTCACGTATGAACAATTAGAGTTCTCCTTTGTTTCTGTAAATTGCTCGTCCAGATCTACTCCACGTAACGATAGAAATAAATAATGTACGTAAAGAAGAAACAACAAAAAGAACAAGAAAAAAAAAAAGAAAGAAAAAGAAAAAGAGGAAGAAGAAGAAGGAAAGAGAAAAAATAAATCTAAGCATTGTAAATGGTAATTTACGTTTCAACGAGCAAGAAGAGACGAAGGGGAATCATGGTGGAGGGGGAGAAAGGCGGTCGTCGTCAGAGAAGGAGGAAGAGGGGGAGAAGGAGTAGAAGGAGGAGGAAAAGAGGGAGGAGGGGAAGGAGGGTAATGTAAGAGAGTGTTAATGGACAACGGACGCTTTTCTACAGGCAAGAAAACACGAGTACACAAACCTCATGAGATTGATCGAGGTGTAAATTATTCCAACTGCTATGAGAAAGAGAGAGAAAGAGAGAGAGAGAGGGGGAGAGAGAGAGAGAGAGGGAGAGAGAAAGAGAATGTAAGAAGGAGAGTTAAGAATGTTACATTGGAACGAACACATTCACTTGCCTTTCTATCGAAGATCGAGTAATAATATAAATTTGATTCTAAACCAAATGATCTAACTCTATTCATCACTGTGATCTATATTCTCGTATCTCCATCCACTCTACAGCATCCTCTCTTCACCCCCATGACTTCTTACGTCAGTCTCTATTTCGATTTTTTTTGTTTTGTTTTGTTTTTTATATTTTTATTTTTTCATTTTAATATCAAACGAGATCGGAACGAGATAATAAAGAGAAAGTTCGATATCAAATGAGATTGATCGAAGTTTACTTGTATGACAGGTAGATTAATAACGAGGAGTGATCGAGAGATCGAGAAAACGAGATATCGAAATATTCGTTGTAATCCACGATTATTATATAATATATTGTAATATTAAGATCGTTTAATATAATATTTATGTAAGGATTAATAATTTGTAAGTGATAATTATAATTAAACGAGACAATATTCGATCGTTATCAAACGTTCATTATGATTAATACGATTAATACGATTAACAAAGATTTGTCTATAAAATTATTTTATCATTAAGTTCGAATAATTCAATTATACAATGTCTGATATCAGATCGTTTTTTTTATCGAGCATTATTATAGAGGATATCGTACGATCGATAAATCATATGAGATCTATGAAAGAAAAAAAAAATATATATATATATAATACATGAATAATTTATCATTGAAATAGTTTAACATATTGCGTTCGAAAGTATCATTACGACAATTGAAGAGGGAATAAAAAAATATTCACGATCTATCATAATCTCATAACGATCAATAACGTATGTCGATGATCAATATCTTTCGAAGAATTATTAAACACATAAGAATAAGAATTATATATATATATATAAATATTAAATATTAAATATATATAATAAACTACTAGCAACGTGTATGAACACGATAGAGGGATGCTGGTAATGGTAGTAGTAACAAAGAGATAAACAAACGAATTTCTCTTTGAGATCATCGTATCTTCGAAAAAAAGGTTTCACGTAAGCGTTTGCTTTTATATATTTTTTTTCCTTTCTTTCTTTTTCTCTTACCAATGAAACTCGAAACAAAGATGGCCGTGTTGACGATAGAAAGAAAGAATGATATGTAAGTAGAGAAAGAGAAAGAGAGAAGATATGAAAGAAAGAAGGATAGAAAAAAAAATAAAAAAAAGAGTGAGATAGAGAGATTGCGACTGATATATATATATATATATATATATATATATATATATATCGACGTGTACAAGTTTTGTATGCTCGTTCGATTAGCGTAACAGTGCGAGTTGTTTCGCTTCCTCGTTAATAAGAGAGCCCTCACGGTAACAACTCCCTCGTCTTCGTCGACACTGTTGCGGTTCTTCAATACATATATATATATATATATATATATATATATATGTATGTATGTATGCATGTATGTATGTATCTCCTTCTCTTTCTTTATTTCTTTTCTATCGAATCCTCGTGATCTTCTCGGAGTGGAAGAACGAAGAAGAACGTCGTTTGTGGCCACTAGAGGACAATGCCTTTGCTTGTCCACTTGTCTCACCTTTTTTATTTTATTTTTTCTTATTTCCTTTTTTTTCATCCTTTTTTTTTTTTATACAATTTCTTTCTTTTTTTTTTTTAACTGAGTGAGACCGAACTGCCTGCCGAATTATTCGTTCTTTATCCGATCTTTTCTCTTCTTTTTGTTTTTGTGGATCTTAGTCTTAATCCTTTACAAATTGGAACGATTAATATTTATTCGCGTTTTGTCTTTCTATTCGGTCTTTGTTTATTTTTCTTTCTCTTAAGTATACATAAAATCGAATATCGATAATTTTTGGTCAATCAACCTCGATAGATCGATCGAAGGGAAAGAACGTTAAATTGACTACCTACAATCTATAACCAGATACTCAACGTTTAAACTCACTCAGAAAGACGGAGAGAAGAGCTCATAAAAATTCTCAGTTCGGAGCAAGATTAAGAAAAAAAGAAAACGAAAGAATAATAATAATAATAATAATAATAATAATAATAATAAGAAGAAGAAGAAGAAGAAGAAGAGGAGGAGGAGAAAAAAAAATAAAACAACTACGGTAGCGGACGGTGAGATATCCGTCGAGGACAACACAGTCAGACAGGTACATAGATAGAGAAAGAGAGAAAGAGAAAGACGGAGACAGCGATAAAGATAAAAAGAGATACAAAAAAGAGAAAGAGAGAGAGAGAGAGAGAGAGATTGTGATAGAGATACAGACAGAGATAGATAGATAGATAGATAGATAGATAGATAGATAGATAGATAGATAGATAGTCAAATAGAAAGACAAAAAGAGAAAGAGAAAGAAAGAGAGAAGAAAAGAAAAGATAGAAAAGAGTAGGGTGGTGTAGGAGGGGTTGAGGCTGCTTGAGGGAAAGAAGAGAAGATAGAAGAGAAGACACGAGAGGTAGGAAAGACAGAGAAAGAGAGATTAAGAGAAGGAGAGAGAGAAAGAGGGTGGCAGAGAGGGGGGAGAGAGGAGGTTGTTCGAAGATCGGCGTGGGTAAGAGGAGGCAGTTAGCGCGTGTTTACACGACAGCGCTATGTAGCCGGCGACCTCAGAGGAACAGTCTCTCCAACCGGCCAAAGTGAACGTTTCTATTTGTCCGAGAACACCTCTTTCTCTCTCTCTCTCTCTCTTTCTCTCTCTTTCTCTCACTCATTCACTCACTCACTCACTCACTCACTCACTCACTCGCTCGCTCGCTCGTTCGTTCGTTCGTTCGTTCGTTCGCTCGCTGACTCTTTCTCTCTCTATCTCTCTTTCTCACTCTTGCCGCGATCGGACCCCGTTCGACCCTCGAACGCATAATGACCCTATGCTTTCGAGAGACCAAAAGCAATGCGACTTCTATATATCTTTCTTTCTCTTTCTTTCTGTCTGTCTGTCTGTCTGTTTCTTTCTTTCTTTCTTTCTTTCTTTCTTTCACTCGATTTATCTTTTTCTTCGGAGGCTTCTTTTCTCCCGAAGATTGATATTTAAATGCGAGTTCCACGGCTTATATCCAGTAGTAGTATGCCGCCTACAAAAAGCTTGTAATATCCTTTAGAGATGTATGTATGTGTATGTGTTTGTATGTACGTACGTACGTACGTATGTATGTATGTATGTATGTATGTATTTCGATTGTATCGTTTTTTGTGATGTAGATAAATTCGCGTTATTTCAATGACTTGTAACATGTCGTATAAATAAATGCATACATATATACACTCTTAGATATATATGTATGTAAGTATGTATGTAATGCATTTAATGTGGTCACTTGGTTTGATAGTTGTTTAATTATAAAGCAGTGATAACTTGAATTAGATTTTTATATCTATTGATATCTTTTTTGTTTCTTTTTCTTTTTTAGGATATGTTTTATATTTTATTTATGAAGAACATATATATATATATATATATTTATCTATTCCACGTGGCATTTTTATTTTATATACCTATAGATTGGTATTAGGTCTACGTATGTATATATATATATATATATATATATATATATATATATATATATATATATACGTATGTACGTGAATGAGTTTATACGTATGTGTGTTCTACATTTTATATTTCATATATGTATGTAAGTAGTTATGTATCTATGCTAATTTCATATTCCATATTTCGTGCATATATGAATAGCTTTATAGTTAAGTTCTTCCTATGAGAGTTAGTTCTGTGAATTTAACATCTTTTTCTTTTACGTTTTGTTTTTCTTGTTTTTTTTTTTTTTTTTTTTCATTTCGTTTTCTTTTTCTTTCCTTTTTGCTCTTTCGATTCGATCAAACATCGAACGAAATTAGATATAACGACGATGAAAAAAAAACGATGCGAGAATAGGCGGCGATGAACGTATAATTAAACAAATTGGGCGATTAAATATCCGTGTATAATTATTTTCATTAATTATTTCTTTTAGAACGATCATTTAATATGCCGATAATAATCCATATGTATTGTTTGAACGTTTCTTTTTTCTTTTTACGTTTTAACATTTCGTTTGAATCGAAAGAATAAATTTGCAAGAAAATAAAAAAAAATATATATATAAATATATATACGTATATATAAATTTATATATGAAAAAGAAAAGGATCAATTTAATCGAATCAATTTAATCAAAAGTAAAAAGAATGATAGATCACTCGACAAATCTGTATACAAATATTTCAACCCTATCCCTTTTGGCGATTTTTTTGACGAGCTTAATTTCGTTCGGAACAAAATAGAAACCGAAGAAGAAGAAGAAGAAGAAGTAGAAAAAAGAAGCGAAAAAAGAAAAATTCAAGGAGAAAGAATTTCTCACACAGCACACAAAGGACAATGTTTCCACGTAGCTTAAAGGTTCGATCGTAAACCGAAAAGTCGATTCGATCTGGTTGCCCTAACGTAGATCCCGAAAACGTCGGGGCCACTCTTTTACGATCGGGATACGACTGTAAAAAGCGATGTTTACAGGAGCACACACCAAAAGAGAGAGAGAGAGAGAAAGAGAGAGAAATAGAGACGAAAAACACAACCAAAAAAAATTTTTATTAATGATTTTATTACTCCCACTTCTTTATCATCATAAAAAAAAAAGAAAAAAAAAAAAACAAAAAGAAAAGAAAAAGAAACAACGATGGAATCCTTTCGAGGTATTCTCTGTCTCATTTTTTTCTTCTCTTGTTCGTTGAAATAATTTTCTATGGATGATCGAGAGATTTGCGAAGAAATTAATAAATAAAATTTTTCAACAGATAATATTTCTGAGCAATTCATGTCTAATTAGTTTATCGATATTTTATTAAACGTCGAAGATAATAACGTAGGTCTTTACATATTGAACATGGGTTTCTTTTATGATATATGTTATCAGATAAAATAGAGATATGTACATGTGTATGTGTGTGTGTGTGTATATATATATATATACCTATATAATGACTATGTACAGTAGTGGATACTTAGATTGTGATAGTGATTTATTGTATTCGTAGGATACAGTGTTTATTTTCATATCCCTACTATACAAATACTTAAATCTTCTCTTTCATTGTACTACATATACCAACATAAAATACCTTACACACACACACACACACATATATATATATATATATACTTAAATAAAATTCCTCTAGTTATACCAGTTGTATATTTAGATACAATACGTACTACGTATACGTAATTACCAGCGTACGTATATTATTTGCATAAATATAGAACCGTATGGTTAATGTACATAAGTACTAACATAAATTAGGTAGCAACGTGAAGAGAAAGAAAAAAGGAGAAAAAAGAAGGATAGATAAATAATAGAATGGAAAAGTGTGTGATATAGAAAGAGAGATGGGGATAGAGATAGAGTTAGAGATGGATAGAGAGAAAGAGAGAAAGAAAAAGAGAGAGAAAGAGAGAGAAAGGAGAACGATTTAGCATAAGAGGTACGTTTTGAATGAGCGAAGCAACGACTTCACTCGCTTTCTTTCATCGTCAGACCTGCGAGGCCACCATTTATATGCAACGTATAGCTATTAGTCTATATTTTCGAAGGATAAGTGCCGAGTAATGTATTCCACCAGGTCCATTTGTCACGTATGCTACGGTCTCGTGAGTTTACAGGACCAAACCAATGAGAGAGAAAGAGATAGAGATAGATAGATAGATAGAGAGAGAGAGAGAGAGATAGAGAGAGAGAGAGAGAGAGAGAGAGAGAGATAGAAAGGAGACAACGAGCATTCGGAGTCGCGATTTCAAAGGGATTTTCGAGATATATATTTATAATATTGTCGTTGTATCACTCAAAAGACCGACTTGGATCCTTTTCTTTTTCTTTCTTTTCTCTCTCTCTCTCTCTCTCTCTCTCTCTTTTTTCTTTTCTCTTCTTTTTATTTCTTCTTATTTCTTTTCTTTTTTTTTTGTCATTCTTTTTTTATTCCTATTCTTATTCTTATTTTCAATCCTATTCGTATGCGTGAAAGAAAGAAGAGATGTCCGACGAGAGCGAGGCGAATAAAAGTAATAATTTAGAATAAAAATAAAAGAGGAGGAAATA
The DNA here is from genome assembly GCF_014466175.1 of Vespula pensylvanica. Lineage (NCBI taxonomy): Eukaryota > Metazoa > Arthropoda > Insecta > Hymenoptera > Vespidae > Vespula > Vespula pensylvanica. The sequence goes on along the minus strand of NC_057707.1, from coordinate 2,890,824 downwards.
TATAAAAGAAAGAAAATAAAGATAATGAAAAAGAGATAAGAGAGGATGCGATGAGATAAAGGGGAAAGGGTAGGAAAAGGAAAATTGTTGTAACAAGTTCTCTGCTCGCATGATGATATGATTAATATGAAGAAAAAAAAAAAAAGAGAAACTAATAATTTTCAAATGCGATTAATCACGATTTATCTCTCTTTAATATCAAAATTTCATCGAATTATCGTCGTCGTTAATTAAAAAAGACTGATCGCCATTTATAATACGATACATACATACATACATACATATATATATATATATTATATCTAATCGTATCCAACATATGAAATAAAACTAATGATTTTCAAACGATCCGACGCGTGTCATCGAATGTATCGATCATATATAATATACATATACATATACACACACATATATGTATATATATCGTTCTTTATCTATCCAACTAAGATAATATTTCAGGAGTCATAAAAAGAAAGAAAAGAAAAAAAAAATCGATTAGTCCAAGTCAAGTAAGCACAATCTCTCTCTCTCTCTCTCTCTCTCTCTCTCTCTCTCTCTCTCTCTCTCTCTCTCTCTCTCTCTCTCTCTTAACATCCTTTCCCTTTACCCTTTACCCCTTCTCATCACTTTTCCCAACCAACGTATATCCAATCCATTTCTATGATCTTTTTTTATATTATAACATCTTAGACATATAATAGTTGAGTCATTTGTTAGAAATAAAAGTTTATCTATCTCCCTCCCTCT
>NC_057707.1:2875077-2887577 GCF_014466175.1 Vespula pensylvanica | reverse complement strand
ACATTTCGATTCCAGGAATCGAAGTTCGCCTGCAGAGAGAAGAAGAGAAGCCAACTAACGGAGGAATATAATAATGCATCTTTCTCTTTCTTTCTCTCTTTCCTTCTCTCTATTTCTCTTTCTATCTCTATCTCTCATGTCGTGTCGTCTAACGATTTTCTAACATACACGTCATATATATGTATTCCTTCTTCTTCATTGCGAAGGAATAAGTTTTTTACTTTTCTTTTTCTTTTCTTTTCTTTCTCTTTTTTTTTTTTTTTTTGAAAGTAAATTTCCTTTTTTTTTTCTTTTTTGTTTCACGAGATATTTGAACAAGTATTGCGGATACGGTTTACCATAATCCTCTCGTTCACCTTCCCCTAGCGAATAAAATTAATTCGATTGAAATGTATCGCTCTAAAGAAAATAAATAAAAAAAAAAAAAAAGAAAAGAAAAAGAAACACGCACAAGAAAAATAAATTAATTCGTCATACATACGTATAACTTGATTATTCATAAAGTTTCAAGTACGGTCGGTTGACAGTAAAAAAGAAGAAATAAGAAGAGAAGCAGAAACAAAATAAAAATATTAAAAAAAAGAAAAAAAAAAAAAGAATTTGAGGAAAAGAAATAACAAAAAATAAGAAATAAAAATGCCAAGTATTCCCGGTATATGCGTGTTAAAGTGCTTGTGCTTAATTTTAGCCTTCTCTTCGTCCCCCTTCCCCCTTCCCCCTTCCTCCCCTCTCTCTCTCTCTCTCTCTCTCTTTGTGCAACTCTTTCTGCATTTGGTCATCTTTCGATTCTCTCGAGTACCGATCGAAGTGCGTAAATAATAAGTGAGTAGTAAGTAAGTAAGTAAGTAAGTAAGTAAGTAAGTAAGTAAGTAAGTAAGTAAGTGAATGAGTGAGTGAATGAGTGAGTGAGTGAGTGAGTGAGTAAGTGAGTAAAGTGCAAGACAAGTAGGGAGGGACTCGAAAAATCAAGTACTTGACGAAGACTGGTTGTCTGTGCGCATATAACACAGCAGACAGATCGAGTACCGTTGATTTCCAAATATACAGGATGGGCCAAAAGTTCCAAACTACAAGACCCTTCATTTACAAATGTAAATTCCATCTCTGATCGAAAAAGAAAAAAAAAAAAAAAACGAAAGAGAAAAAGGAAAGATTTGAACGATATTTCCTTTTTTTTTTTTTTTTTAATCGATTAAAAATTTTTATTCTGAATATTCCGTATATAAACGTATGTGTGTGTGTGTGTAATAATTATTTACTTTTTATACAGTATTTTTTATGGAAGAAAAATGATTTTTAAATTATTCTAGTTTTCTTTCTCTTTCCTTCTATATATATATATATATATATCTTTATCTATAAATCTATTGCTATCCCTTTCTATCTTCCTTCACATTCCAGTAATTAATTAACACGCTGTTAACTCGACAAACTACGAGGATGTCTCGATGAACGTTGTTGTTTTTCTTACTGTTGTACATGATTTGCTTCGAGGTGTTGGCTTATCGTCGATGAAATCACCGAGAAACTTGCTTAGTGATTTATCGTTCGTTATGAAGAGTGTAAGAGAAAGAGAGAGAGGAAGATAAAGAGATAGATAGAGAAAAGAGAGAAAGAGAGAGAGAGAGAGAGAGAGAGAGAGAAAGAAAGAGAGAGAAAGAGAAAGAGAGAGAGAGAGAGAGAGAGTGAGTGAGGTAATTATCTCATGAATGAGGAAGAGAGAGAAAGTAGAATCATTATCATGTAACGAAGAGGGTGTATTAGTTAGAAATGGTTCAACAATCATGAAGTATTCAAATATTTCAACGTAAATGTTACTTTAATACATTTATCATTTTTATATACGTGTATATATATATATATATATATATATATATATATATATAATTTTTGATAGATATTAGACAATAAATTCTTGCGCGCGTACGTGGATTTTCTTTTTATATACGAGGTGTACAAAGTGATCATCGAATGACATTTGACTCCGACCTTTCAAATATTCTAATGACATAATAATAATTACTTATTAGTAGAAAGAAACTTGTAGTATTAGTAGAAAAAGAAAGAGAAAGAGAGAGAGAGAGAGAGAGAGAGAGATTTAAATCGGAAAGTAAAAAAAAAAGAAGGATTTAAAGAAGCAAAAAGAAAACCCTCGCGAGACGAATGAAAAAAAAAAAAAAAGAGAGAGAGACAGAGAAAAGGAAAAAAAGAAAACTGAAACAAAAAGAAAAAAGAGAAAAGCGAAAGAAAAAGAAAAAAAAAGTCCAAAACAAAAACAAAAACAAAAACGAAGAAGAAGAAGAAAAAGAAGAAGAAGAAGAAGTACGAGGAATTGGAAGGGGGTGGAAAGGGGGTGGGAGAACGGCTATGGCGTGATAAATGATCGAGTATTTAACACTCCTTACGGATTAGCATATAAACTACAGCCAGTCCATAGATCTTCGTGGCAACGCATTAACGGACGCAACCCAGAGCAGTATCTTTCTCTCTCTCTCTCTCTCTCTCTCACTTATACACACATAGTTACGCTCACATACATATACATATACCTAAACATACAGGTATGTACATATATGCACTCGTTCGTTCACACGTGTAATGCTCTTTACGATCATTCTCTCTCTCTCTCTCTTTCTCTCTTTCTCTTTCTCTTTCTCTTCAGCAGGATAAGCGATCTCTGTGAATCGAGTCGAGTTATCCTTTCGAGTTTCTCTTTCTCACTCTCTCACCTCCCCCCTCCACCAATGTTATCCTTCCTTTCCCTCCTTCTATCCTTCTCCATTCTCGTTTATCCTTCTCCTCCTACTTCGTCGTCCTCTTTCTTTCTTTCTTTCTTTCTTTCTTTCTCTTTCTCTCTTAACACACCCTCCCTTTCCACCCTGTCCTTAGTAACATTACCACTACCATCACATCACCATCACCATCACCATCACCATCACCATCACCAATATCCTCCTCATCATCCTCGTCGTTTTCGTCGTCCATTCGTCGTTGTATAAACTCGGTATAGCTAATTCAACGATAACGAACGACTTTCGACGCGTGTTTCACTTCCTTTATCGGCTATTCGAATCCTTGAGATAATATCTCAAGGAAACGAACGTAATTGATATTTATCTTGTAGCTAGATCGAGAATATACGTATTTATGGTCTCATCATTGGTATCTCATATACATATTTCGTATACATACGTACATATGTATGTATATATTCGGAATGAAAAGAAGAGAATTCGAACGTGGAATCCAGAAAATTTGTTTCTGTCCTTAGGGATAGATCGAAATCGTAACTATAATGGCATATATGTGAGTATGTATGTGACTGGAGAGGAGGGGTAGAATGAAACAGAGAGAGAGAGAGAGAGAGAGAGAGAGAAGACAAATTGAAAAAAGAAATACATGGAAATGACGTGACGAGAGTTCGTAGAGAAAGATATATCTCTTTCGAGTCGATTTATCGCTCGTTTGTACGTACATGATATACCAAGAAAGACCGATTCGTGTCGATCCATGAAAACGATAAGATCTACGATTTTTTTGAGGAAGAGAGAGAGAGAAAGAGAAGGAGATGGTAGGGTGAAGGGTGACGAGTGTATTATCGAGCAATTAAGCTGGTTCGCTTTCAGAAAGGGCCTCTCGAGACCCTTCAGGGCTATTTCAGAAAATACTTTAACGACTTAGCATTCGACATTATTTACTGTAACGTAATTACGCTATCTGATTAGTTTTTCAAAAGACTCAATTTCATTTCTAACAGTCATAGAATTTGTATATTCATCGTTTATATTATTTCGATAATTTAATATCGATTTATATATTTATATTAATCGGTAGAATTGATTTAAAAGAAATAAATTCTCTTGTTTAAAGATAACAAGCTTTTCGATCGAAGTATATTAATAATATTAATAACGATAACAATGACAATGATAATGAGAATAATGAGAAATAAATATGAACGAATGACCATTGAAAAAGAAGAAGGGAAAAAAGAAGGAAAAAGAAAAGAAAAGAAAAGAAAAGAAAAGAAGATTTACAGATACATTGTCAAACGTCAATTAGAACAAATAACAATATTTATCGGTATGCCATTATTATCGGTTTGAGATGTTTAATTAATGAATAAAAAAGATGATGAACCTGAGAGATGAACGAGTAAACGAGTATGGTTAGAGGGTATAAAAGCGAGATTTGTTGATTAATTGATTAGGGAGGCGCCAGAGTCCGCCCTTCGCATTATAGACCGGCGTTGTAGGCCATCATTAAGAGGGTAGAACCCACGAGTTGGGCGCGAAAGAGGGCTGTGACTGCCAACTTACGACCTTTGATCGTGAACCCTTCTATATATCTATCTATCTATCTATCTATCTATCTATCTATCTATCTATCTATCTATCTACCTACGTATACATCTAACTACATACGTATGTATGTACCTATCTATCTATTTCTCACCGCCTTTTAATGACTCTATTCTCTCTCTAATCGTTAAGATATTTATATATATACAATATTATTTAATTTCTATACTTTCTGAATATTTTCATCGATTGATTTCATCGATCTTTGTTTTATTGCATATGAATTGTTCTTTCCTGTTTTTTTTTTTTTTTTTTTATTAACAATAACGAGGAATAAATAAAAAATTCATGTAGAATAAGTAAGTAATGAACAGAAGAAGAAACAAAGTCAGTTGTTAGAAATAACAAATAGGAATGAATCGGAGATAAAGACAGATAGAGACACGGAGAAAGAGAGAATGGAAGAAAGAGAAAGAGAGACCGAAAAGCAGCACGATGAAACGTTTCTCTCGACGGGACGTTTGTTTCCGGCGTGATGGCGTAACACGTCGAGTCCGATCAAAACAATCTCCAGCAGTATCCACCGTCGACAGGGGAACTACTGCTTATATTCTCTTTCTCTCTCAATTACATTTAAAAACACACCCTTATATATATATATATATATATTTTTTTTTTAATAATATATATAGAGTTAACATTAACATAACAGCAGAAAAATGTATATCTATGAAAGACCGTAAAATAATAAATAGTAATAGTAATAATAACAGTAAAACACGTACGTACGAAAAACCATAATAATGTAAACGTATAAAAGACCACGGTATTAGTAATAGTAAATAGTAATAGAGTAGTAGTACTGGTGGTAGTAGTACTGTAGTAGTAGTAAAATACATATGTGTAAAAGGCCAGGAACATGGTCTTTAGTTGAGGACCCTACTAAATCGGCCAACGACGAAGCTAGCAAAGGCTTTTCAATGTTTACACGGACGTCGAGTTGGGCGATAGGAGAGGGGTAGAAGAGGGAGGGTGAAGAGCGATAGGGTGGAGTGTGGGGTGGTGTAAGGGGCAACGAATTCTCGGTAGGCATAAAACTCGGATGATGTACGCCAACCGGGTTCAGATCAAAGTCGAGCCTTTCAAACAATGTTAACGCGTTACGACGCCGCGAACGCGAGCCACGATGGTGCCCTCTCAATGTTTCTCACACCCTTTCTCTCTCTCTCTCTCTCTCTCTCTTTTTTTCTCTCTCTCTCTCTCTTTCTCTTTTTCTTTCGAAGTTATACACACATGTACACACATACACACGTGTATACATACTTACATATATAGACATACATTTTTTCTCTCTCTCTTTCTCTTTCTCACGATGGCCTTTTAATAAAGGCCACACGTTGGACTTCAACAAAAGGTACTCTCTTGTACGTTTTGCAATCGACTTTCTTTCTTTATTTCTTTATTTTTCTCTTTCTTTCTTCTTGGTGCCACGTTTCACCGCCTATTTCTACGTTACACGACCCTCCGTAAAATTCCTCAAACATTACTCCCCCACTCTTCGTAACTCTCTTGAAGTTGGGGGGTAGATGGAGAAAAAAGAATGTGTTCAATACCAAGAACACAACGACGTTAAGACGACTTAAGAGAGAAAGAGAGAAAGAAAGAAAGAGAGAGAGAGAGAGAGAGAGTCAGCAAAGTCGAAAGTTAACCCGTAATACTCTACATATCTACTATCTACCTTATATACCTGTCTCTACTTATCCTTTTTTCTTTTCTTTTCTATTTTTTTTTTTATCTTTTTCGTTCTCTCTCTCTCTCTCTCTCTTTTTGAAATATCAATTGAATGTACGTACGTTGTTAACAAGCTTTAGAAATTATTTGACGAATGGGTTCGACCGCCGACGTTTATTATGATAATTGTAAGAGTTGCTATAGTATTATATATAGTACAGTGTAGTATTACTTTACTCTACTCTCTCACACGCTTACATGTTATACATACGCGTTATAATTGGCTTAAGAATTCCAATACATTCCAATCTATTTATTTTGTTTCTTTTCCTTTTGATTTGTCAATCCCAATTATTCCATTCTGATTCGATTATTCATAAGTTCCGTTTTATATAGTATAAATTGCAAGATTTGTGAAAGATTTGATTCTCTAATGAAAAGATCGAATACTCTTATTGCATTTAACGAGAGTAGTGGTACGAACGAAACTGTACAAGAGCAATAATGTTAGTTGTTAGAAATTAGGATTATTAGGATTAATCGGAGATTTTGGATCACGCCTTAGAACGGATTGAAAAAGAGAAAAAGAGAGAGAAACATATGGTGATCGAATGTTAGTCACGGTTTGGTTATCACGAAAATTACTTTAAATTAAGTAGTAAAGGACATACGCAACACACACACACACACACACACACACACACACATATATATATATGTTGAGTTTCTTAGAGAAAAAGAAAAAGAAAAAAAAAAGAAAGAGAGAGAAAGAGATAAAAAGAGGAAGTCTTGTAAAGCACGAATGCAAGAAAGAGGCACGTAGGTATATATATACCTATGTATGCAAGTATGCATGCAAGTATGCATGCATATATGTACGTATATGCGTATATACGCGTATGTAAGTGTGTGTGTATGTGTAGCCAACGGGCAAACGGAAGATTCGTGCTGAAAACAATGCACATGGGTTGTAATATTCGAAGTACGGAACTCGCCTAAGGCGGTCGACACGAGCGACAATATTGTTTTGTCCCGTGTAAGCACGGTGGTCACGAACCACAACATATTTCAACTCCCATTCCTTCTTTTTCATTCTTCCTCGTTTTCGTTAGCTCGAGACGCGGTTCGTGCTAGAAGAACACAAGGATCATTTACAACGAAAACGATCTCTCGGGTAGTAAGTCGAGCGTACGTAGAAAACGTATGTATGTGTAGTCCGATCAATTCTTTTTTTATTTATATTTATATATATATATATATATATATATATATATTATATATTTGCTTATTTGTTTGTTTGTTTGTTTGTTTGTTTGTTTGTTCGTTTGTTTGTTTGTTCGTAGTATGATGATTTCAATTATATATATATATATTTTTCTTTTTATTTATATAATTTTTAATCTAGAATAATATATATATATGTATGTATTTATTTATTTATTTATTTAATTTTAAGCTCCTTTTTTCGGATCTCTCTTATCTCAGATTTTCTAAGATGGTTCAACAAATTTTTAGAAGATTTCGAAGAACTTATTACTCCTCGAGATTTTTCTCAATTTGATTTCCTTTGTGAATTAAGAAATGAAGAACGTTTGATCCTCCGTCGAATCAAAAGTCCGATTATAGTTTCGAAAGTTTACGAAAGGGACTAATCAATTTTTAGAAATCAGGATCTAAGAGAACCTTCGACTCGATTAGAAACCTTTCAACTTCACTTTTCACTTAGATGTTTATAACATTATATTGTCATATATTTTTAATTACTTCGGTATGTCTTTTGACCTCACCCTACGACCTTATCTATTTTATCTATCTTAATGCACGTTGACTTTTATTACCGACAATTATTCAAACTAACTCTTGACGAAAACAGAGAGATATAGAGAGAGAGAAAGAAAGAGAGAGAGAGAGAGAGAAAGAGAGAGAGAGAGAGAGAGAGAGGAAAGGTTAAAGCTTTTTTTTTTTATCATGTCAGTCAGAAACGGAAATTAATGCGAGTTCTATCTAAGCAATTTTAGATTTCTGTAAACTACTTACATAGTTACTTGCATACTTACTACTGTTACTACCAAACTAATATTCGTCGTATATATGCGTGTGTATGTGTTTTACATAGATTACTTTTACCATATTCCATGGTTATTTGCTATTTTACGGCTAACCATATACCTAGACATTTTCTCTTTATTTTTATCGTCGTTCTAAATACGTAGGCGAGTTAGAAAGAAACTTAGATTATTGCTCTTACAATAATAATCCCGATAAATCGAGCTTTAACCATTAAATGAAATTATTTATAATCATTAGCTTCTCCGAACGGAGTCAGTCGAATCGGATTAAGAAAAGAAAAGAAAAAAAAAAATAATAATAATATCAGAAGATGAGGAAATCGAAAAAGGCAAAAGAAGAAAAGAAACTTGAAAAGATCCATTGTTGCATTTAATAGCAATAGAAAGTTGTTTCGCCATTAACTTACTAATCTCAGAAATTTTAATATTAAAAGAAAAAAAAGAAAGATATTAGTGTGGTTCATTTAGATATAAATTTTTTTCTATATTAAAAAAAAAAAAAAAAAAAAAAAAAAAAGATTGAAAGAAAGTGTTATCCATTTAGATGCAAGACTACCTTTCAAATGTATATACTGTCAAACGTAAAGGGAAAAAAAAAAAAAAATGGAAACGACAATCGCAATAATAATAATTATTGCAACGATATCTCGTGTAATAATTAAATCGTCGAACTCAGTTATTATAGCACAGTATATTGTCTATTATGACTTATAAATAAATTTATTCGAAATGTTTGTGATATTTAATGTGATTAAAACTATATGTGAAAATTTTCTTTTATTTGATTCTAATTAATTCGATATGTAAGAACGTATAATAATAATAATAAATCGAAATGTTTCTCTTCTGTGGGAAAGGGACAACCTGTCCTCCCCCTTTTTCTTTAATGGTCCGATCCGACTCCCCGTCTCAATCCCCCCCATCTACTCGCTTCACCTTACCACTCAACTATATATATATATGAGAAAACACATCGGCGTCGTGGAACTCTTAATGGTAGGCGAAATTGCGCTCGATTTCTTGGAGCCTTGTGCGAAACGAGGCACGAGGAATTAAGCTGGGGCACACGAACCAACTTCAGAGACGTATCTACTATAAACAGGAGCCTAGGGCAACTTTGAAAGTTGCAATCCTGTTATCACTCATCCCTTTATCTCATCAAATCGTAACGATTCGATCGTTCTTCGAATTTTTATTTATTTATTTATTTTTTTTTTCGTTAAAAAATATATTGTTTATAAATCTTCTTTCTTTTTATATATATATATATCGAATATATATTATATTATATTATATATATATATATCAAATAGAATCAATTAAAAAAAAATGTAAGAAAAAGATATATACACATATATGTACAATATATATGTTTCTTTTCTTTATTATTATTATTATTATTATTATTTTGTTGTTGTTATTTTTTAATCTTCTCCAGAGATTTTTTCTTCTTTCTTTTTTCTTTTTGATTATGAAATATATTCCCTTCTTTTGCTGTAGTACCATTCACCAACCCAAACGACAAATTGAAGATCGTCAGGGCCACGTGGCCCCTTTTACTCATGGCCAATCTAATAGATACGCCTCTGTCGACACGGTAGCTAATTTCGGTAGCACCTCTCGAGGGGTTGAAATTCTTTGGACGGGTTCGGAGGCCACGAGGTAATTTGGTAATTTGTCGTTAATCGCGCTCGTTCTTCGATACGCGACGTATATATAAGGCACGACACAAATCCGAAAAAAGAGGAAAGATAGCCATAAGTATTTAGAGACGAAGACAGACAGACTCCTTTTTTTTCTCTTTTCTTTTTCTCTCTTCATTTCTATATACCTTTCTATCTCTAATTCCCGAATATAAAAATTATTCGATAACTTGCAACTTGCATCAATTTTCACCCTCGATCACAAATTTCATTATCGTTACTCGCGATCATTTTTTATCTTCGAAAAGTAATCTCCTTATTCAAATATCATTATTATTATTATTATCATCATTATTATTATTATTATTATTATTATCACATAGATAGATATATTCGTAATAGATTTTGCAAGACGATCGTGTTTTAAAGGATGGTATAGAAAAATTTATATAAAAAGATTTTATAACAATAAAATTTCTTCGGTTCAACGTCCATGCCGATACAGAAATACCGAGAGAGAAAGAGAGAGAGAGAGAGAGAGAGAGAGAGAGAGAGAGAGAGAGAGAAAGAAAAAAAGAGAGACATAGATAGATACATAGATAGAGATGGAAATACATATTTTAATATTCCACGCGCATAGATCGGAGGACAAATTGAAATCCTCTTTTCTCAGTGTCGCGGCATTCATCGCGTTGTCGACCATACTAGCTTCGCACGAGAGAGAGAGAGAGAGAGAGAGAGAGAGAGAGAGAAATAGATAGATAGAGAGACAGAGAGAAAGATAGATAAATAGATAGATAGAGATAGATAGAGAAAGAGAGGGAGAAGGAAAGACTACATATGTACCTGCTCAAAGCTACATAGCTTTGTTATGCCGTCGTGATTTAAGAGAGACCCCGCGCATCTTATTAACGTTCTGTGCTCGATAATGGCGCGCGGAATACGAGATCGTACGGTGAATCCGTAATACGGTGCCTTTACTCCTTTTATCTCGTCGTTTAAGATAAACGCCTCTGCATCTGCATGAATTCGTTCCGTATGTCCGTCCATTTCCTTTCGTCTCTTTCGTTCATACATACATACGTACATACATACATACATACATACATACATACATATATATATATATTTATGTATGTATATATGTATATGCATACATATACAGATAGATAGATATATTCTACCTATACGTCTATCTATCTATCTATCTTTCTTTCTTTCTATTTCTAATTCTTTCTCTCTCTAACTTTCTCTTTCTCTCTCTTTCTCTCTCTCTCTCTCTCTCTCTCTCTCTCTCTCTCTCTCTCTCTCTCTCTATTTATCTATATACATATATATGTATATCTTTTTCTTTCTCCTTTCTTTCTTTCTTTCTTGCTCGTTCGTTTAGTCTTGACTGGTACGAAGAATACCATTCGACTTTTTTCCTTTTCATGTGTCGAGCTCCATTCCTCACCCTCACTCACCCCTTCCCCTCCTCCCCGTTTTGCTTCTCCTCCTCTTCCTCTTCTTCTTCTTCTTCTTCTTCTTCTTCTTCTTCTTCGGTACTTTGAGATGAATCTTCATGCACGATGCGATTTTTCCTCTTTTGTTTTGTTTTATTTTTTTATTGTCTTGTTTTCTTTTCCTTCGGTATTTTTTATTTTTATTTTCTTCTCCTTTTCTTTTTCTTTCTTTTCTTTCTTTCTTTTTTTATGCGGAGGATTTCAATGATACCTTTCGGAATTTCAATTTCTAATATTTCTTGTTATACGGAGGGAGTGACCATTTGTATGGTATGCGATACGAAGAAATATGGGTGGGGGAGGTGTTACGTGTGGCATAGGGATTAAACTCGCACGTCTTCATTCTGTTTCTTTCTTTTGATTTTTTTTTTGTTTGAAAGAGAAAGAGAGAGAGAAATATGTATATATATATATATATATATATATATATATATATATATAGAGAGAGAGAGAGATGAATCTATCTCTATCTGTTCGATATGAAACGATGCAATTTTGTTTCATCGTAGGTTTTTCCTTTTTGTTTTTCTTTTTTTGGGAAGACAACACTTTTCGAAACTCTTGTTATATTTTTATAAATTGATATATGTATGTATGTATGTACGTATATGATTTAAGATATGAATAGATAAATACGTGAAGATTATATATCAACGATTAAAAAACAGAATTATTTGCTGTTGTAAATTAAAATTACGTAAATATATTTTGTAACGTTGAACGTAATAAGTAATATCCGAGTAAGAAAGAAAGAAAGAAAAAATAAACACGCAAAGAAAAAAAAGAGAGAGAGAGAGAGAGAGAGAGAGAGAGAGAGAGAGAGAGAGAAAAGAAAAAGAAAAAAGAAGAATAAAATGTAAGAATAAGTAAAAGGAAATAATCTTTATAGACGTGTGCTTCTATCTCTGTCTCTGAATTTCTAAAGAGGAGAACGAAATAAATAGTAATTAATAACTTGACAAATAAATCTGTAGAAGCATTTTGAGTAGAAGGAAGTAATTTTTATAACCGTATATCTATTCTTTGTATCCGAGTTTTTACGAAAGGAAGAAAGAAAGAAAGAAAGAAAGAAAGAAAGAAAGAAAGAGAGAGAGAGAGAGAGAGAGAGAGAGAGAGAGACGGTTAAACAAAGTAAATGATAAATAAAAACTTGCGAAAAATGAAAAGAATATCCGTATAAGCATTTAAATGGAAGGAAACAATTTTTACACCTATATCTCTACCTTTGTCTGACTTTAACGAAAGAAAAAA
>NC_057707.1:2874476-2875067 GCF_014466175.1 Vespula pensylvanica | reverse complement strand
AAAAAAAAAAGAAAATGAAAAAGAAAAACAAAACAAAACAAAAAAAAGAAAAGAAAAAAGAAACCTGTAGAAGCATTTTAAGTAGAAGGAAATAATTTTTATACGTGTATATCTATCTCTGTCTGGGTTTCTAAGAGAAAAAAGAGTGAGAGAAAGAGGGAGAAAGAGAAAGAGGGAGAAAGAGATAGGTATTACTCGAAAGGTGCATCATTTTTCACCGTCTATCGCATTAATTACCAAGTGGAGATCGACCGATCGGCAGACGGTCGTTGAGCGATCGATTAAAAGGGGAGAGGTCGTGCTCCTCGGCTTTTAATACAGCACTGCTCGTTAATCTGTACCAGCAACATTTATTACATGTGCATCGATTAAAGATGCCTTAATGATCGCTCGTAATTCCTCGTCACTTATCGATTCTCGTACTCTTTCTTTCTCTCTCTTTTTCTTTTCTTTCTTTCTTTCTTTTTTTTTTTTTTTGTATTTTTATTCCCCTCCTCTGCATCGAAATCAACGAATAAATAATTCTCTTGCTCGATTTATTCGAACGTTTGTTTTTATATATAAAAAAAAAAAAAAAAAAAAAAAAAAAAA
>NC_057707.1:2852406-2874272 GCF_014466175.1 Vespula pensylvanica | reverse complement strand
CTCTCTCTCTCTCTCTCTCTCTCTCTCTCTCTCTCTCTCTCTCTCTATAATGAATTTTCATAAGAAAGAGTAATCATCGTTCTTTATATAATTCATATTTAATTAACTTCTTCTACTGTCTTATATACATACATATATATATATATATTCTTTTTTAATTTAATTTGACTTTTTTCTGGACCAACTTCAATGAAAAAAAATTAATTCGTTTCTCTTGCACAAAAAAAAAAAAAAAAAAAAGAAAAAGAAAAGAAGAGAAGAGAGAAAGTATTTTATTCCGTTCTTATAATCCAAGTGAAATAATTAATATTCACAATTAACTTCTTACATACGTATAATTTAATTTTCTTTCTTGAAATAATTAAAATGCAAAGCCGTTGAAAAAATGCGACTATCTCTCTCCCTCTTGCTCTCTTTTCCTTCCGGACGAATTTTTACGAGAAGGGAGGAAACAGAGGCAAAAAAAAAAAAAAAGAAAAAAATAGGAAACAAAATAGCAAACAAAGGAAAAAGAAAACAAAAACAAAAATTTCGAGAGAAGAAGGATCTGCGATGAGAGAACGTAAAAATAATTCGGTCATAGCGTATCCAACGAGGAAGTTACAACCGCCTGAGCATCCGCTTCCGTCCCACGCCACTCGTATTTTATTCTCCGCTCGTGTTCGCGTTTCTACTCGTCGTCGGACACTTAAACGCGTTTACGAGGGTTGCGATCTACTATCGATCTTCTTCTACCATAGGCCGGCGGCCTTTCTCGTTTCGCGAAACCTTTTTTATTTTTCTCCGTCATTTTCTAACTCGAAAGAAGAAAAAAAAGAGAGAGAGAGAGAGAGTGGGAAAAAAATCGTCCCGAGAGAACGCGATTTATACGTTCACTTTCGTATACGTGTATATAAAATGTATATAAAATGTATATAAAATACTTATATGTTTTGTAATAAGCTCGATGATCTCGATAAAAATATTACACGATATTATATTATACCTACACACACACACACACACATATATATATATTCTGATTTAAATATGTATGTATATTAATAAATGTGTTAATAAATATAATAATAATAAAAAACATAAATTATATACACATGTATAATCATACATATATATATATATACACAAACATATGTACGTAATCATATCATATTTGGAAAAAAGAAAACAATTCAATGGAAAATTAAATTAGAGCAGAACTATAGAAAATAAAATTAAATTAAATTAAATAAAAATTCAGATAAAATTAATAAAGGAAGAGAAAGAGAGAGAGAGAGAGAGAGAAAGAGAGAGAGAGAGAGAGAGAGAGAGAAAAGGACTATCGAAGATCACACTTGTGAACGTGTTAGGCAAAAGAAGATGTTCACGCGGGATAAGAGAGTCCTATCTCTCTCTCTCTCTCTCTTTCTCTCTATCTATCTATCTTTCTCTTTCTTTAGCTCATGCATTGTGCATTCCTCACGAGTGCACGCGACGTTGCACGCGAACTCGCGCGTACCGGAGGACGTCGACTCTCGCGAGTACTCGCGACTACTTCGAACGTAACTTCTCCTCGTCTTATTAGCGAGCCGAGAATCGTTCCGAGTGTGGCAACCCGTAAAATCGAGTATTATTAAGTACATAAGTTATATAGGTACACGAGGGAGTGTTGCTTAAATTGTAACCTCGAGTTTACTTTTCATTTCCTGTTTTCCTCTTTGACTCGTCTCTTCGTTTTCTTTCTTTTTCATTTTATCTTATCTTTCATTTTATTTTATTCGTAGGAATGAAATAAACAAACGAACAAACAAACAAATAAATAAATAAAACATATATATATATATATAAGAATGAAATAGATATATTCGAAACGAATGAAAAAATTCAATTAGTGCGAGATATGAATAAAATTGAAGAAAAATCGACAGGAAATGGAAATTGAAACGGAGATAGAGATATAGACGGAGAAAAAGGGAAAAAAAAAGAGAGAGAGAGAGTAAAAGTTAGGAAAATGGATGAAGAAACTTCACGTCGATGGAGGCTTTGAAAAAGGAGGAAAGATTTTATAAAGAAGGAGATAAAGAAAAAGAAGAAGAAAAAGAAGAAGAAAAAGAAGAAATACAAGAATAAGAAGAATAAGTAGAATAAGAATAAAAAGTAGAAGAAGAAGAAGAAGCAGAAGAAGAAGGAGAACATGAATAATAAGAATAATAAGAAGAAGCTGGCTTTTGACACGACACGCGTCGGTCGTCTCGCTCGCGAGATCTAAGACCAGAGCGGCTTCCGCTAATCCAAGAATCGGCTCCTTCAATGCACCACGAGAGTTTCGCGATTATAAATATCAGAGATACCGAGAATTCGAAGCCACCGCACGACGACAACGACAACGACGAAGACGACGACGACGACTTGGACGATGACGATGACGACGACAACGACGAAGACGAAGACGAAGACGAAGACGAAGACGAAGACGAAGACGAAGACGAAGACGAAGACGAAGATGAGCTTCGTCTAGACTTTGTAGGAAGAAAAGAGAACGTTCGCATTGTTTCATGTTATGGGATGAACCTATAAAAATCAAATTTGTTATCCTCTTTTATCCTCTCTCATTCATTTATTTATCCTATCATCTTATTTTATATTTTTTAATTTTGATATTATTAATCGTTTCGTTTTCCTTTTTGGAAATTAATTGATTAGATCGATATAATTGTATCCATTTGAAATTTTGTTGATCGTCATATCCATCGTCAAAATTAATTTCCTTTTTCCTTTTCTTTCTTCCTCGATGTTTTATTTGTATTATATATCATTATTTTATTTTATTGTGTTTCGGAATTAAAGTCTGCTTAGGAAGAAGAAAGAAAAAAAGATGGAAGAAAAGAGATGGAAAATTAGGACACGTCCTTGGCGTTGTTGAAATTTATTAGATGATCTCGATCGAAGTATAATTTTTTATTTTTCTTCTGATTCATCTGTCATTACTTTCTAACGCAACGAAATTATTATGAGATATTATAAACGCAAGAAGAAGAAAAAAGAAAGAAAGAAAGAAAGAAAGAAAGAAAAGAAATCGATGCATCTGCTTAGAAAGAGACGGAGAGAAAACTCGATGAGGGGTTGAAACGTGAAGGAATCTATTTCTAGAAGACATAAGACTATATATCTCACACATACATAGATACGTATAAATACATAAATATATACATATGAGATAGATATGTGTTGGTATGCGTATATAGTTGAAGATGAAAAGAGAGCTAGTTTTTACCAGTTTTCTCGAAAATTACGAGAAAGAGGGAGCATCTGTAAACGCATCTGGACCATTCTTACCCTTCATCTTTCTCGCGAGTTAGTTTATTTCGATACTCGATCGTTTTTTTTCCATCCCTCTCGTACGCCCCTTCTTTTCGTTATCTTTTTCTCGACAGATGCTTAAATTTCCTTTTACGAAAAATTCTTATGAAACGATATTCGATTTCTAGTCACGTCTGTATTTATATATAATATCGAATTTATTTTTTTAATATTATATATATATATATATACATATAATCGTATAATTATTTTTATAAGAAAGCAAAGATTGAAAACACGATAACCAAAGTAAACGAACGATTACAACGAAGTGCACGTTGTTTCCATAAAATGCGCTTCCGTCTTTTCGTAATAATATATATATGTATATATATATATATATATATATATATATATATTTACTTTTTACTTAACCATACAAGGCAGATGTTGCAAGGATCAAAAAGAAGACTCGTGCCTTCGACGACATTGTTCGACCAATAAACGACGAACCCGGAAAAGAAAAGGGGAAAAAAAAAAAGAAAGGGAAAAAATGCAACGAGCTTTAAAAAGCTCCCTCCTTTCTCTCCTGTCCACGCTCCAAAACAATAAAAATAAATACATGTATATAAAAAAGAAAAATAAAGAAAACAAAAAAGAAAGCAAGAAGTAAAAGAAAAAAGATGGAGTAAGTATATGCAGGAGCGTACTTACAATATTTTATGTACGTACATATATACGTACGTATCTATGTACTTGAAAAAAAAAAGATGTATATGTGCGTGTGTGTGTGTGTGTGTGTACGTGTCTGACTCTATACGTATGTGTACATCGTCGAAAGGCAAACCTTTCATTTTTCGAAGCAGCTGGTACGAGTTTTTTGAACACACTTAACGTTATTATCCATAATTTTCGTATGTATAAGTACATACACATACACATAGATATCGTTACATCTTATCTGTTAAAGAAAAAGAATTCTGAACAATCGGAACGGTAAGGGACACTTTTCTTAACCTAAGTACTCGAATAAGTACCTACGTAAAATGTCTCTTTGAAATTTTGAGACACCTGTTTCAAGACGGAAGCGAAGATGTAAATGAAAAAAGAGGAAAAAGGAAGAGAGAGAGAGAGAGAGAGAGAGAGAGAGAAGCTGTCTTTTTCTACAAATTGGAAGATTGTTAAGATAAAGAAAGATAAATAGATAGAGAGAAAGAGAGAGAGAGAGAGAGAGAGAGAAAGAGATGTATTCCATATGAACAAAATAGCTAACAAATTTGTCTACCTTTCTCCATCGCATTTATAATTCTTCAATTAATTCAATCAATAAACGAATTAATTTCTCCGACTCGATCGAAATATCTAATCATTAATTAACTTCTAATTTAATCCTCGTACCTCACTTTTCTCTTTTCGTATCCATAAGTACTTTTTATTCTGAATTTCCTTGTTATTTTCTCTTTCCTTCTTTGACTTTACATCTAATTTCTCTGTCCTTTTTCTTTTTTTCTTTCTTTCTCTTTCCTTCTTTCTTCCTTTCTTCGAAGTTACCCGTGGCTCGTTAAACTGCAATTTTAATTTCTCACAATAGGAACGACACAGGATGTTGTTCTACCGTGTCAGTGATCGAAGAAACGACAAGATTTTTCCTCATACTTATTTTCTTACGTTATTTTTTTTTTTTTTTTTTTGCCTTTTCCATGCCCCCGAGAAACAAACGCAGTAGAAAGAGAAAGAAACAGAGAAAGATAGAGAAAGAGAGAAATTGAAAAAAAGAGAAGAGAGAGAGAGAGAGAGAGAGAGAGAGAGAATAAGTAATAACGTAATAACGTCTACGTGTCCCTTTATCGCTTAAATCGCGAAGCACCAATTTCATTCCTACACGCCATATAACTGCACGAAACCAAGCAATAACGTCTTCTTCCAAGTTCTTCCGCTTGGTTCCACCTCCGCGCGTGTAATATACCTCTCGTGTACATTATAACAATATGTAACTATTGAGCGAGGGCGACGAGAAAAAGTATAGAGTAGTAGTAGTAGTAAAGAGAGAAGAAGGATGGACGTAGGACCGATCTTCGATCTCTCTCTTTCTCTCTCTCTCTACGATCTTTTTTTTCATATTTCTTATCCCTCCACTACATTTTATTAATTTTTTAATTTTCACGATTATCCTACAAACGTCAGGCGTATATCATTCTCTTTTCTTCGATTTCTTTTCTTTTCTCGTATTAACGCGTGTCGAAAATTCGCGAACGTGTTCTTCTTAGAAGCAGAAAGAAAAAAAAAAAATAAATAAATGGAAAGGACGATACAAAAACGATAACAACAACGATAATAACGATAATAATGATAAATTAGAAAGCGAAAAGATTAAAAGAAATAAAAGTAAAGAATAAAAAATAAAGAGAAGGAAAGAATGAAAGAAAATAACAGAAAGAAAGAAAGAAAGGAAGGAAGAAAGAAAGAAAGAAAGAAAGAAAGAAAGAAAGAGAGAAAAAAAATGAGCCGACAAACGACCGACACGAATCGTCGTCATCGTCGTCATCGTCGCTGGTAGAACTGAGAGTTATATTTTGACCCTGGTTAGCATACCAAAGGGACGTTATATTCTTATGGTGCTGGTACTCGCTATTATAATGAATATCTTTGCCGCTGTATAAGCATATATGTAAAGCACGTGCCACGTTTTCGTAGCGGGGTTGGCTGGCAGAAGAGAATATAAGAATGAAGAGAGAGAAAGAGAGAGAGAGAGAGAGAGAGAAAGAGATAGATAGATAGATAGATAGATAGAGAGAGAGAGAGAGAGAAGAGAAAGAAGCAGAAGAAGAAGAAGTAATAGAAGAAGACGAAGTAGAAGAAAAAAAAAAAAAAAGAAAAAAAGAAAAAGAGAAAAAAAAATGAGTCGCAGCAAAGGTGCGATCTCGTCGCATATCATGCGAGTTTGAGAAGATATCATTTGAATTTCAATGAATCATGTGGGTGAGTTTGTCTCTCTTCTTCATTTTATTCTTCATCCTATCTATCTCTTTCTTCTCCCCTTTTATTTCTCTTTCTTTATCTATCTCTTTCTCTCTCTCTCTCTCTCTCTCTCTCTCTCTCTGGCTCTTTTTTTTTTTTTTTTCATTTGTTCCATCGTTGAAAACAAACTCTTTATCTAGCGATTTTTTTCCCTCTTTTTTGTCGTTCGTAGGAAAAAAAAAATTTTTCTTTCTTCTTTTCGTCCAATTATATACCGTATGGATATAATATATATATATATATATATATATATATATATATATATAAAAAGAAATTGTCTCGTCGCCGAATTTATTTATTTTTTTTTTATTATTTTTCTTTCCTTTTTTTGTAGATAAAACACTAAATAGTACGTAATCGCAAGTTTTAGGAACGAAAATTTTTGGATTATCTTTCTTGACAAAAAAAAAAAAATATATATATATATATATCACAGAGCATTCAAATATTTTTCTATAATTGTTGTCAATTGTTAGATAAGATATTTAACTATAAGAAAAAATAGAAAGAAACTGAAAGAAATAATAAAAGAAAAAAATTACATTCGTTAGAAGATCGATCGCATTTATTATTTCTACGATAGATTTTTTTAGACGTTCATTCAAGGATCATATGTATGCGTATATGTATATATACATATATAAGATTTATCTACACACATACATATACACGTATGTATCAAATTCTTCTTTACGAATTATCATTTCTTTTTCTATTTTTTTCTTTCTTCTTTTCTATTCTTTCGTCACTCCCTTACACATCTTAATCCCCATTTTTAGTTGTCTGTATCCACCCTCTGATTTTTCTACGTCATCGGTGAATGCCCTCCTCGCAACCCCCCCCCCCTTTTACCCCCTACCCACCTATTTCTCTTTCTAAACATTCTAAAAAAACGTGTGACAGCTTTTGTAGACTGGAATGCATCGTCGATTTTTCTCTCGAAATTTTTCTAAGATCGTTCTAATACTTTACGCCATTGAAATTCAATGAATATCATACACACACACACACACACACACACACACACATACGTATATACGAAGAAGTAGAAGTAAATTTTGGTTAAAAAAATTTCTAACCACAGTTGAAATTAGTCTTGAGATTATGATGCATTAAATAAAAATCATTTACTTATCGTTACAATTAAATCGTATCTGTAATAAATAAATCGTACAAACGAACATATGCAAGATGGTAGATATTTATTATACATAAATATACGTATAGACGTATTTATATACGTATTTGTAGAGATATTAACATATAATTTTTAAACACGATGAATACATACATATGTATCGTATTATATTGTATTGTATCGTATCGTTCGTATTGTATGTTATACATACATACATACATACATACATATATTTAAATATGTGTGTGTGTGTGTGTGTACACGTATATCTATGTACGTACAAGTCACATATGCTTTCGTTACGGTTTTTTTAAAAGACTCGTAGGTTCGTTGAAATCCGAATAGATAGAAGGAACGTGCGTGAAAGATACTTATAGCAAAGTATACCTCGGTAATATATGCGAAGATACTATAGAATCACGTTCGCGAGACGGTCACGCATCGTTCATTCGTCGAACGTCCGACAAATTCTCGTCTTTTATTCGGAACACCATCCGTTTAACACCTCCCAACATCTTCTGCGACTCGACTTACGCGTTTTAAACTTACGCGTTAACGTACCGAATAAAAAAGAGAGAGAAAAAAAAAAAAAAAAGAAAAATTAAAAAAGAAAAAAAAAAAGGAAACAAAAATAGCAACGATAACAATTAGAAATTATTAGCAAAATTTATTTGTATATCATTAATTGATATTCGAATAATACTTGAATAATTCTTCTTAATTTGTGATAATTCGATAATTAAATATAATTAATATTCTTCTCGCGAATCAAAGGATATTCGTTATTACTATATGCCTTCTAATATTATTATATCAAAAGAAAATTGAAGATGAAAAAGAACGTAATTGCGTCGACGCGAATCTTAAAGATGAAACTTTATGTAGAATCTACGATCTATCAATTATAAATATAACTTCAAAGTAAAATGGAGTAGTCATCGATGGGGGGTTTTAACGGTAAATACGAAAATGGACATTGGTCCTTCTAATTCTCGTATATCGATCAATTAGCAAGGCCATGCATGCGGAAGCGCAATTACGGTTATTAGCGCGTATTCGTATGAGAATGAACGTTTGAAATATATGGTGCAGCGATGAATAGAAAAGGACAGAGATATATAGAAAGAAACAGAGAGAGAGAGAGAGAGAGAGAGAGAGAGAGAGAGATAGAGACAAAGACAGAGATAGAGAGATAGAGATAGAGGGAATCCATTGTTGTTAACAACCCCTTTCGTTCGTTCGAGCAAAAAAAAAAAGAAGAAAAAAAAACTCATGTTCGTCATCACGATCGAGAGAGATCGATCATTGTACTACCCTTCGTACTATGCACGAAGTATACTATATTTGTACTTACATGATTAAAGGATTTTCTTTCTCTCTTTCTCGCTCTTTCTTTCTTGTTCTCACTCCTCTTTCGTTTTTGTGAAATTATTTGCTCTCGATGCAGTGACCACCGACGAAGCGTAATAAGCGCGGATGGTTTCGCCAAAGCAGACGGATTTTTACACGAGACTGCTCGTTTATGCACGTGTAAACCAAATATATGCATATGTGTATGTGTTTGTTTGTGGGTGTGCGTGTAGATTGGTATATGTATTTACTTCTTTGCACGATTTATTTAACGACGTAAACGGTAAGGAAAAAAAATTACTTATGATATCTAGAAGAAACTGTTTAAGAAATTAATTCATTGATTCTCTTCCCTTCCCCTCCCTTCACCAAATAATTATTCTAACTTTTAATATATACATATAGATGTATACATACGTATAGAATATGATATATACATACGTATATTTTCTGTCTGTCTCTTTTGATCTCAATGATGCATTCAGCACATCGTTACAGAGTAAATCCGATGTATTTAAAAGAAAAAGAGATAGAAATATACATAAAGAGAGAGAGAGAGAGAGAGAGAGAGAGAGAGAGAGAGAGAGAGAGAGAAGAAAAGGAAAAAAAGAAAAAAAAATGAAATGAGGGTAAAATAAAAGGGAAATAAACTGTGAAAGAACGAAAGGACACGTGCGAGAACAACCAGCGGTTGGCCGATTCTTCCATCCGATTGGTCAGTTTTACTCGCAAAAATATCTACTCGTTTTGTTAACCCTCTCCTCCCCAAACTCACCCTCTCAGCTCCCCTCGTTCTCTTACGTCGTTTGCTGGACGATATATAGAAAAAGAAAAAAAAGAAAAAAGTAAAAGAAACTAAAGAAAAAAGAAAAAAAAAAATAATCTTCCCGATCGCAACTATAAAAGATCCTTGAAATGCGCTCATATTTTCTATTGTTTCGAAAGGTATGGCTCGTGGCATGATGCATAAAAAAAAAAATGTCGGACGCATTATTGTCATAATAACGCGCCGATAAAACGTACGGCCGCGCGTGGCATAATTTTACGACGATAATGAACGTACTTAGAAAGAAAAGAAGAAGAAGGAAAAAAGAGAGAGAGAGAGAGAGAGAGAGAGAGAGAGAGGAGAAAAAACAAAAACAAAAAAAGAAAAATGAAAGGAAATAAAAAAAAAAGAAGAAAAAGAAGAAGAATGAAGAGAAAATGAAAACGTATCGCCGAGCATACATCGTCGATTGAATTTTTATTACGGAGATTATTTCGAACGTGCGATGAGAAACTAAAGACGAAGAAAAAAATACCAAAGGAATAGAAAAGAATAATAAAAAAACATTCGTCTCTTAAATTCGACGAAACGTTCACCAATTTGCGGATTAATATTTTCGATTGAAAAATATTCGTAAATGCGCGCACGCATATACATACACATATATATATATATATATATATATATATATATTACGTACAATAAATACGTAAACGCGTAATACTACACGCGCATAAACGTATATACGATCCTCATATTTTAATACTAAACCGGAAAATTATTTTCCACGCGTAATTAGTCTCTTATAGATGCGATTAAGTATATACCTATATATATATACATTCATATGTATATACATATATATATATACATACATACATACATACATACATAGATCTTAAAGCGCGTTCGAAACGAGCGTTGGGACAGCGACGAATCGCGTTCAAAGCTTCACGTCTGTTCTCTCGTACGACCAACCATGCCGCGGTCTCGATTTGCATAATGATAATGCATTTGCATAATCACAATGATAACTCGACGCAAAGGATTCGAACCAACCAAACCAATACGTCTTCAGACTCAACCATACTTCTCTCTCTCTCTCTCTCTCTCTCTCTCTCTCTCTCTCTCTCTCTCTCTCTCTCTCTTTATATATATATATACGTATTCTTAACTCTTTATATACACATATACATATACACATACATTTATGTACGAATTTTTGTATTTATATACGCATATATATACATATACGTTCCAAGTCAATGAATTATACTTTTCTTTTTTCTATATATTCTATAACATTTCTATGCAAATATATATATATATATTATATATATATGTACACACATACATATACACAATATATATATTATACGCGTGTGTTAATCTCATACTTTTTAATAAAACGAATTATACCAATCGCAGTATTGCTACGTCTCTGCATACGTATATTATACATATCATATATATATATAAATATGTGTATGTATGTGTGTCTGTGTATGTCGTAATGTAGACTCCGAATATCGACATACACGTGTGAATTTTAACATAAACGGAATAGTCTTCTTTTTTCCTTTTTTTTTTTATATTTATTTATTTATTTATTTATTTTTGTTATTTCTTTCATGCAAGGTCCTTCCTCCACTACCCCTCCATCGTCTTAACCCCTTCTTCTTCTTTTTCTTCTTCTTCTTCTTCTTCTTCTTCTCCTTTTCCTCTTAAGAACATCGACGAATACACGAAAAGATAGGTGAGTAGTAGGAGAATATATATTTCGCGAGAGGAATACGGAGGTCCTGTATGTATGCGCGTATATGGGAGCGAAATAGCCGGCAATTTGCAGGTTTACGAGTTATTTCACAATGGCTGCAAAGTATAGTGCTACAGTATTATAGTACCCCGGTGGTATAGCGTACGAGTGCACGGTCAGCGAACGCCATGGTTCTCTATCTCTATATCTATCTCTATCTCTTTCTTTCTCTTTGTGACGTACGTACAGACGTACGTAAGTTCTATGTATCTATGTATGTAAGTATCTATGTATGTACGTTTGTATGAATGTATGTATGTATGTATGTATGTATCGATATACGTGTGTACGTGCGTAGGTGTGCGTAATTTTCTTGGCTTCGTTTTTTTTTCCTTTTGTTTTTTTTTCCTTTTTTTTATTTTTCTTTTTCTTTTTCTTTTTTTTTTTTTTTGTATTACGCTCGATGTGTGTCCGAGAGGGGTTGGGTCGTGTGAATGTTATTGTATTTGTGTGAAGTTTTGTTGCCTCTTTATGGAAGAATTGTATGTATATGTATTTACTGATATTACGAGAAGATCGCTATATATGTGTATGTACGTATGTACGTATGTATGTATGTACTGTTGTAGTTATGTATGCGTTGTTATTTTCTGTCTGTGCGTTTCATATCGATGTATATACGATAGAGATGGGAGGAGTTTAGACGTGCAGATCTTTCTTTTTTTTTTTTTTTTTTCAAAACTAAACACGTTCGAACGAAATATCTGCGTAAAATTGTCAGACGTTCGATCAATTCCTTTTTTTCTTTTTCTTTTTTTTTTTTTAAACTACTCCAAGATAATTACTTTCCCAATAATTATTTCAAAAGAAAAAGAAAAAAAAAAAAAAAAAAAGAAAAGAAAAGATACGTCGATATTGCGCGATACGTTAAAAGTTTCAACAAAGAGAGAGAGAAAAAAAAAAGAAAAAGAAAAAGAAAAAAAAGAAAAAGGAAAAAAGAAGACGTTTAAACGAGAATTTGCGAAGTCTCGCGCGTAGCCATTACTGATCAAAACTCTCTCTCTCTCTCTCTCTCTCTCTCTCTCTCTCTCTCTCTCTCTCTCTCATACAGTTCGTTAACAAGGTAAAAAGAGATAGATATAGATAGATAAATAGATATAGCCGGATAGTTAGACAGACGGATGTACAGATAAATAAATAGATAGATAGTTAGATATATAGATAGTTAGATAGATAGATAGATAGATAGATAGATAGATAGAGAAATAGAGAAAGAAGAAGAAGAAGAAGAAGGAAAGAACGGTAGGGAGAGGGACGAAGAAGAAGCAGCTTAGGAATGAAAATGGAAGTCTCCACCTACTCGAAGAGTCGGCGCCCGGATCGCATCCATCATTCCGGCGGGGGCGTACTCGTTCGGTCTTTAATCTTTCCTTCTTCTTGGAGCGATGCTGATGCTGATGCTGTTGCTGATGCTGATGCCGATGCTGATGCTGCCGCTGCTGCTTCTGCCGCCGTCGCTTTGCTGATACTCTTCCTTCCTTCCTTCCTTCCTTCTTTCCTTTCTTTCTTTCTTTCTTTCTTTCTTTCTTTTTAATATTTATTTTATCTTTTCCTCTTCCATTTTTCCTTCCTTTTTTTTCTTGTCTTCTTTTTTAGTTTCGAACGTCCACTTTCTTCGACGACTTATATTTTCGCGATGACGATAATAATAGTAATAATAATAATAATAATTGGCAAGAATTTATCGATTAATAAACGTAATAATGACGACGATGTGATAATGATTTATTTAATAATGGTTTAATTAATAAGTAGAGAGAGAAGGAGAGAGGGAAAAGGGGAGGGACAGAGAAGAAGAGAGAGAGAGAGAGAGAGAGGGAATAGGTCTTCGTTTTGGATTATCGAAAGTTTGATTAAGTTAGAAGTTGTTAGAATTTTCTCGAGAATAGATAGATAATATGACAGAAAAAAAAAAAATATATATATATATATATACGCATGTATATAAGTAAATATATAAATAAAAATCGTGGGGAAACTAGCGAGAAAATGGCGATTATTTCTTAACGCGCGAAATATCCCGGTTAAAGATTTGTCGCCATTGAAGAGCCATCAAGTTCCTTCTGAGCTTGAACAATCTAAATGGTAATCCGATACCACACCCACTTTGCAAAAACCAAAAACCTAACTCGACCGTCTCGACGATGCTGCAAAAATTACCTATGCGAGTGAGAGAGATAGCTTATACGTACATACATTATATCTTTGCGTATGTGTGCGTTTGACTGTATAAGAGAAACAGACAGAAAGAAAGAGAGAGAGAGAGAGACAGAGAGAAAGAAAGACAGAAGGATGGACAGAAAGAGAAAGAGAAAGAAAGACAGACAGAGAGAGAGAAAGAGAAAGAGAGAGCGAGAGAGAGAGAGAGAGAGAGAAGAGGACCATGTAAAAAGCGTTAACAAGGATACGATGCCGACCCTGACTAATTCTATAAGTCTCCTTTCTCTCTTTCTCTTTCTGTCTTCTTTACCATCCCTTCTTCCACCATTTCAACCATCTCCCTTAGCCCTTCCCTTCTCCTTCCCCCTTTCTCAACCCACAACCCCCATCTTTCGCTCATCCATCTTTTTTCTTTTTTCCTTTCCTTCGACCACGTCTCTCTTCGTCCATTTCTTCATCTTCTTCCTTTAACCATTTAGAAATACTCTATCCATCCATCTACTCTTACCGTCGATCTCCTCCCCTCCACCATCGACACAACCCACCCCGTTCGCGCTTGACACATCCCTTTTACAATATGTTTGTTGCTTAACGCGTACGTCTATTTTGTTTTCTTTGTTCTTCCATTTCTTTTTTCTTTTTTTGTTTTTTTTTTTTTTTTTTTTTTTTTCATAAATGGTTTTATAGAATTATATTCACGTTTCTGTATATTCTTTTATTTGGTATTTTATAGTGTGCACATGTACGTATATGCTTTGTTTATATATATTGTATGAAATATATATATATAAGTATGTAAAGGTCATTGACCTGAAATCTTGCAATAAAAATTTCGCAAGAGGTACACTCAAACATAATGACGTTAAAATAAACGATCTTCGAAAAAAGAATTTATTCAGAAATCATTCGGGAAGAAAAAAAAAAGAAAAGGAAAGAAATATTTCGAAATTTAATTATTTTTCCACAAAAAAAAAAAGAAAAAGAGAGAAGAAAAGAAAAGAAAAGAAAAGAATCAACTGTCGAAAATTACAAGTTCCTCGGCTTGAAATCCTTCGGTAGGGATTTTATTTTCGTTTTTTCGTTTTCCCTTTATAATTTTATATTTTCTTTTTCCTTTCTTTCTTTTTTCTTTTTCTTTTGCAAATAAAAGGGAACCACCAACCATCTATACATTTCGTTTCTTATTCACTTTCGAGGGAAACTATATCCCGAGTATTACCGAGCACAACTCAGAATATAAGCAAGCGTTCGGGAACGGACGAACAGTAATTATCTCTCTACGGCTCGTGTAAAAATAATAATTAGCTCCCACCGTTGTATTAATTAAAGTTCCCATACCAAACTTCTCCACCATCTACCCTCTTTCTCGTTCATATATATATACGTGCACATATACGCATATATTTCTATATATACAAAGGTGCATACATACAAATATATATATATAGCTATGTACATGTCTGTGTACGTATATATATATATATATATATATATATATATATATATACATATATATAGACACGAAGCAAAGAGTTTGAGAGCGTAATTACACGTCCCTTATGGCACCAATGTCCTTCAAAAGAGGACCGACTTCTTCACGGGCCGCCCACGTCACACGATTCTCTTTCTTTTTCTATCTCTCTTTCTCTTTCTCAATCTTTCTTTCTTTCTCTCTCTCTCTCTCTCTCTCTCTCTCTCTCTCTCTCTCTCTCTCTCTCTCTCTCTCTCTCTCTCTCTCTCTCTCTCTCTCTCTCTCTCTCTCTTTGTCTATCTTTTTCTCTTTATAGCTATCGATCATTGGTCGAAGAGTCGTTATTTGAAAAAGTAACTTTACGATTGGATACTATGTAATTATTACACTTTCATTTGAAGTATATATAATCATGAAGTATTATATATATATATATATATATATATATATATATATATATATATACATGATATATTTTTATATACGTATAATATATATATATGTATATATGTACGTATTTATATATATATATATATATATATATATATATATAATGTTTGATTTGTTAGTTTCGTTTTGCTTTAATTAATAACTAGATCGTTTCTAGTACTTCTGATAATTTTAGAATATATATATATATATATATATATATATATATATCATGGTTATTTTTTGACGGTATAAAGAGATTAGAATTTAGTATAAGAATTAGATTCTTTAGAAATTGTTCCTATGCAATTTTATTGTATGATAATTAATTTAATCCTAATCAAGGATTAGAATTTTCTTCTCATATTGTGTCTCATATTCGTCATATTGTATAATCATAAAATTGTTTTTCCGATTAGGAATAATTAAATAAAAACACGTAGAATGAATCGTTAGATTCATAGAGTAAGAGCATGCTTAGAAATATTCGAAAAACGAAGAAGAGAGAATGAATTGGATCGAATTTCTTTCGAAATCATAACATCCAAGGAAACGTTGGAACGAGGCTCGATATATAAATAAATAAATAAATAAAAAATAATAATAATAAAAGAAAAATAAGAAAAAAAGGGAAATGTAAGAAATTCTCGTTCCTCAGTTTCTAATCTACGAATTACTAAAAGTACTTGCCTGACGCACCTGTTTGAACTGCTCCTCGAAACTCCAACTTGTTTGTTGTTGATGATTAGACGTTGCATTATTGTTGTTAGTGTTGTGGGAATGATTATTACCAGCATCCCGAACTTCTCCTCCGGTTTTTCCACTGCACTGCGATGATTCGCTCGAATGTGAACTTGCCGATGACGTAGCCTGATTAATGTTGCTTCCGCTTGCCGTATTTAGTCCTGGTGGTCCTAATCCTGCTCCTAATCCAGATCCTAGAGCAACTACTGCTGCTGCTGCTGCAGCTGCCGATGACGTAGATGGTACCAATCCACTTTGCGCATGATTATTTTGTCCATGATGTTGAGGTGGTAAAAATGTTGGAGGAAATGAAAATGGTAAACTAAAACCACCGCTACCCATTGCCGCTTGTAATGCTTCCAATCCGCTTTTGTTGTTTAAGATATCGACATCGGCCTAAAAATATTATTATATTAATGATTTTGCGAATGAATGAATGAATGAATGAATGAATGAATGAATGATTGTAATTAAAAAAACGATTAATAAAAATAAAAAAATAATTGTAACAAATCGAACTTTTCCTTTTCGAATTTTAATTAATTAATTAACGATGACACGAATTTGATATAATATATTTTATATAAAAAATATATATTTAATGATTAATATAAATAAATAAAAGTAATTATTTCTTTTTTCACTGACCTCCATTTTTAACTTGGCTAGAAAATGTGGATGATGTGTATTCATAAGAGTGTTGAGATTTGTCAAAGGTGTGGGAGTTGTGTTGGTCGATATAGACGATGGATCCGTTGGGTTCTGATGTGTACTGTGTCCGGCGTGTGGCTGCTGTGGTAACTCTTCTCCACTTTCTTCATCCTGTAAATCGGGATCTGATAAATCATCTTCTTGATGGGACTGAAATCGAGAAAAAAGGACCAAATTATTAAAATTTTGTTCCTTGTTAACTCAATATATTCGATATATTTAAACGTTAATTTCTATATTCGTTTATTCGTTTATTTATTGATTTCGTTTAGAATCGATTGTATCTACCCTTCACTCCTTCTACCCCTTTTATAATATTTTCTATTTATCTCCCCCATAAAAGTTTATTTCTTTTTCTTCTGTTAAAAACTTTAAACTTTCTATTGATAACTTAAAAACTCCAACATCTGTATATTTCTATCCTCGTGTTAGAATAAATAGCCTTTAAACAAATACTTCTTTTCGAAGAAAACAATAAAGAATAACAAAAATACTAAATAAAAAGCAAAAAGATGGATAAATAAATAAAAGAAATAAAAGAAATAAAAAGTATAAAAGCCAGAAGGGAAAGGGTAGACAATAGAAGAAGCTATGCAAACTTCTTACGATTTAACAGTCCCAACCGATGCTCTCTTTTTCACAAAAAGAAAAAAAAAAAAAAAGAAAGAAAGAAAGAAAAATTAAAAATCTACTACAGTAATAATCCTACAGAATAATCCGCTAAGACGATTTCTCTCTCTCTCTCTCTCAGAAAAAAAGGAAAAAACAAAAAAAGAGGATTGAAAACGTACAATAAAAAAATAAATAAATAAATAAATAAATAACTACAAACAAAGAAAAATAACGGAAGAAAAAAAAACGAAAGGAGATAAAGAGATGAGAAAAGAAACGAAAAAAAAATAAATAAATAAATAAAATAAAATAAAACAAAACAAAACAAAACAAAACACCGCAAATTTTTTACGATTTAACAGCGATCAAGCGAGCTCACGTTCAATACTTAGGCGATTAGGGTTAAACGTTAAAAGAGGGAGGTGGTGACAAGGGGAACGGAAGAGAGAAGAAGAATGAGAAGGATAGATAGACAAATAGAAAAAGAGAGAGAGAGAGAGAGAACGTCCGTTGATAGGCGATATCGAATGGGCTAACGTAATGGCGAGTAAGGAGGGCAGATATCGGGGCATTAAACATTAATTAGGAAAATGGCGAAGTAGGTATAGTCGGTATAGCGCGTTATATACAACGAGATAGCTGCTATCAGTTTAACATTATTATGCTACGGGTGTCATATGTGTTTTATGACCGTGCCCGTTGCACCGGTGCCGGCATAAAAAAAAAAAAAAAAGAAAAAAAAAAAGGGAAAGAATAAAAAAGAGTAAAAAAGAATTTACAAAGAAGCATTTACCCACGGTCAACCTACGGAAGCGTAGCCACCATGTAAATAAAAAAAAAAGGATAAAAGAGGGAGAGTGAGAGTGAGAGAGAGAGAGAGAGAGAGGGAATGAATAGCATTTTTTGTCTTCTTCCTTTCTTCTCTCTCTGTCTCTCTCTCTCTCTTTCTTTTTTTCTTTTTTGTTCTTTCTTTCTGACAGTGAATTATTAATTTCCGTATACGCGGAAATGAAAATGGAAAAAAGAAAAAATTGTAAATAAGAATGAAATTTATTATTCTTTTCATTTGTGACACGTACGCTCATTTTCTCGTTTATCTATGGTCTATCGTGGAGAATTATCGTGTTATTAAAATTCATTGGTACGATATAATTCTTGGAATTTGTCGAGTCATTGAATAAATCGTTTTGCATTATTAATTATCATAAACGTATCATAGTTCGTATTAATTATAATACCTATAAATATTCACTTAGAAATCGATCATTAATTCTTTCTATCTTCCTAACGATAATAATTCTTGCGAGATCGTTTCTAATTTCGTTTCGATTCACCTCCATCATAAAAAGAAAGAAAAATAGATAAAAAGAACGAGAGAGAGAGAGAGAGAGAGAGAGAGAGAGAGAGAGAAGCATAAAAAAAAAATCCAGTTGAGTGAAATTGACAGTTGACACGTCAAAAAATTATAGAGAAAGATATAGTCTATCCGTTCAAAAGACAAGAACGACGATGACTTTCTCACGCTGCTATCTCTTTTTAACGATATATTAGTTATTACTACTTTTCTGCGGGTACGCTTATGGGATCTAACGATATGTAGATTAACGTTCACTCTTCGGGAAATAGTCAAATGGTGTATTACGATAACATCTCGTGATACGTATTACGTGTTCTGTCGTTAACCCTTCAAGAAATATTCTTCGATTTATAATATATTATTTGTTAAAGAAAGAAAGAAAGAAAGAAAGAAAGAAAGAAAGAAAAAAAGAAAAGGAGAAAATTAATACCAAGAAAATCTGATCGATTTGATTATCAAAAATAAATGAACGAATGAATGACACTATTCTCTTTAATTAATTTTTCTTTCAAGAAAAACTATATACTATATAAATATATTTATAGAATATATATTTATACATTAGATTATAATATTAGACTATAAGATATAATATACGTATGTATATATCAGTGACAAAAAAAGATAGAAAGGAGAAATCATGAATTAATAAATCTGTAATTAATTATTACAATTAATTTATTAATTTATAATTTAATAAATATCTCTCTATCGTTTCTTTCAAGATCAATGCAAGCTAAAGAAAACAAACAATTTATTATATATATATATATAATAATAAAAATATGTTAAGAGCAGTATGATTTCGGAGAAAACTTTCTGACCCCTTATCCTCCACCTAAAATATATATATATATATATATATATATATATATATATAAATAATAGTATATACCATATATGAAATGGCAAGACAAACTTTTCTACCTGAAAGATGGACACGGTCTTGTATAAATACTAACGTGCATCACGAATGCAGGTGGTACACACGCGTGTTCATCGTTGCAAGGGTCGAACTTAAAAATGGGACTACGATTCAGGACACCATAAGAGAGAGGGAGAGAGAGAGAGAGAGAGAGAGAGAGAGAGAGAGAGAGAGAGAGAATGAGACAAGTTCGTTCCCTCTGTCGGCATTTCGAGCACGTGTGATAATATTGACCCTTGGTTATGGTGGTCAGAATGGTCGAATCTTTCATTTCATTTCATTTCATTTCATATCTCTCTTTCTCTCTCTCTCTCTCTCTCTCTCTCTCTCTCTCTCTCTCTCTCTCTCTCTCTCTCTCTCTCTCTCTCTCTCTCTCTCTCTATCTCTTTCTAATCAAATACGAATCCTAATCAAATACTAAACAAGTCTATACTTCGAATTCCGACCTCACCATCTCCATATCTATTAACTTCTCTATCTTTTCAATTATCATAATTTTTATTTTATTATTATTATTATTATTATTATTATTATTATTATTATTATCAGTATTATTATTATCAATATTACTATTATCATTATCATAATATTTTTATCTTTAAATTTTAATATATTTAATATGTGGTAATCATTAATAAAAGTTTATATTAAATTATTATAATACAGTGTTTAATAATTCAGTATAAAATTATATTAAATTGTTGCATTATCTTATATATGTATATGTATATATGTGTGTTTGTGTATATATATATATGTGTGTGTATATTTGAAATAAAATAATTTTGTAAAACATTCTCAATCGTCGTAAGAAAAGAGAGAGAGAGAGAGAGGAAAAAGTAACATATAAAATAACGTTTTTCTAACGGTGTCGTGGGACGATAAGAATTTTCCTAGAAAATAACGCTTCATTTGTTTCACTCGCCATTCGAAATCTTTAAACGATGACTAAATACTACTGAAAAACAACACGTAAGTACACACACATATACACGCACAAAACTTTGTATGGACACGATTTTGCAACATTGAAATGAGTATGTTAATAATGCAATATACTGTAACAAAGCGTTATCAGATAGAACTAGTTCTATTACTATAAACATTTGAATGTTGTAACATGTATACATAAACCCAGACGTAACCCAGACACACACACAAAATATATAATTATATACGTATAACATTATCTGTTATACATATAGTAGAAGAGAATAAATATGTAGATAAAATAATACAATGTTTATGGTAAAGTGAGTATTCTACGAATTAGTATGATAAACTAATGCAACCTTCGAATTTTTTTTCTTTTTCTTTAACAACTTTGTACAACCTGTATTTCTCTTATATTTGCATTTTCTTTTTCTTTTCTTTCTTTTTTTTTTTTTTTTTTTTTTTTCTTTTAAATAGAATCAATATTTTATAAAAAAAAAGATTATTCATGGCGTAACACACGTATACACGCATACACACGTAAAAATATAAATATAAATAATTTATCATAAAACATTGTGTATTCTGGTCATAGAAGATGATTAGAAATGTTATGCGAAGGCGTACGAAAAGTCGCACTGTTATTACGTTAATCACAATGATGACTGGACCGGAGATTGGATGCAAGGTGGGAGCAAGAGAGAGAGAGAGAGAGAGAGAGAGAGAGAGAGAGAGAGAGAGAGTAGCATTGTTCTATCCAAAATCTATGGTGCTCGTGTGTGCGTGGGTGTTCAACGTATGGAAAATAGTTAGGGAGAAGGAGAAAGAGGTGGAACGGATGCTACGGGTGGGCCGAGATCCGACCATCTCGTTTCCAAATCAACGAATTTACATAAAAAGTCTACCGAGAGTGTCTACCAACAAAATAAAAATAAAAAAAAAAAAGAAAAAAAGAGAGAAAGTAGAAAAAAAAAGATAGGAGTACGATTTTGCGTGATTGCAAAAAAAAAAGGTGAAAAACGAACAAAAAAAAAAAAGGAGAACGTTTATCATCTCGCAGGAAAAGTCTGCGTTTGAAGATAAAATTTAAGAAGAAAAAAAAATTAATTAAAAAAAAAAAAAAAGAAATGAAATGAAATGGAGAAACAACGAGTCAC
>NC_057707.1:2829906-2842406 GCF_014466175.1 Vespula pensylvanica | reverse complement strand
ACGAATCGTAAGAGTGAATATAGGATTGAATAAAGGAAGAAAAAGAATAGATGCAAAAGAAAATTAGAAGAAAAATGAAAAAAAAAAAAAAAATAAAAAGAGAAGATAAGAAAAAGAAAGAAAACGGAAGGAGTGTCTTTCGCTAAGTAAAAAATCTTTTGCTCTTAAATAAACGGGAAATCTCGAAAATCTATTGTCAACCGAGCGGGAGGCCACCATCTGTCAGCCACATGACCCAGCATCTCTCTCTCTCTCTCTCTCTCGCTCACATTCACTCATTTTCTTCTTATTCTCTCCCACTCACTCTCTTCATCTCTATCTCTTTCTCTGTTACTCTCATTTTCTTCTTCTCACTCTCTCTCTCTCTCTCTCTCTCTCTCTCTCTCTCTCTCTCATTCTTTCCTTATCTCTCTTTTTCTCTTTCTTTCTTTTTCTTTCTTTCTTTCTTTCTTTATAGAGACGAAGCCTATACGTCCCTTCCCCATACCTTTTTTTCTATCTTAAACCTACCGATTTTCCTTCCGCGAACCGATCCTTTTCGCGGAATAAATCGTCACCCTTCGCTGACCATATTCTACCAATAACATAAGTCCGACATAAGTATACATAAGTATACTTCCTTGCTTATACGCTTGACTGACCATTGGTGTCACGGAAATGGAAATTCTTTTTTTTTTTCTTTTCTTTTCTTTTCTTTTCTTTTCAAGAAATACATTTCGATCGTACATGCAATTATTGATATTTATAATTTCATAATGATCGTTCGTTCTAAAGAAGAAATAGATAAAAACGATTAAGAGAAAAAAAAAAAAGAAAAGAAAAAAGAAACGAAATTAAAAAACGTCAGAGTCGAACGTAGAAAAAGAAGAAGAAGAAGAAAAAGAAAATGGATTAACGCGATGAATCGATGAAAACCTTCCCTTCTCTAACTCATAGATTAGAAAAATTCTGAAACTATGCCAAAAGAGCAGTTTAGACTTGGATAACGTTGGAATTTCTATTCCTCGGTTCGTCTTCTTTTTTTTTTCTCTTCACCTTTTTTTTTTTCTTTTTTTACTTTCAGGTTGAAATCAAGGCGTTTAGAAAGATAGATGAAGAAAGGACACGATAAATAATGGAAAAGTAGTTTCTATCGTTATCGTAATACACCATTTGGAATTCACTTTACGAAAAAGGACACTACTATGACTAAGTTCGTCCTTAAACACTTTTCAAAGTAATTTAGGTAGCTATTACTCCCTCCTCTCCACTCACCCTTCTCCAACGCATCTTGTTTCGTAGTATTTATCTCATACACACGTACTGTACACACACGTGAACCACCCCTATCGAGCTTCTCCCTCCTCGTCCATCCCTTCTTCCGTTCATCCGTTTACTTGTTTTCTCAGATAAAATACGAAAAACTACTTTACTGAGAACTAAACGATGATTTTACTTTTTCTATCTTCTTCTATTTGTTCGTTTGTTTGTTCGTTCGTTTGTTTGTTTGTTTGTTTGTTTGTTTCTCTCGCACTCCCGAAAAAGAAAAAAAGAAAATGTCTATCGATAAAGTAGTCGAAGTCACTTTCGCTTGGCTCTTCTTCCGATTCGATCTACGAGGACTTATCTCTTACGAGTAAACTCAGTCAGCTTCTGCCCTCGTAAAATAAGGGATTCCTTTTCTTTTTGTGTGCCCACGTGGGTGCACAGATAAGATAAACTGTTAGTCTACAAATTTCCATGTTAAAAAAAAAGAAATGGAAATAAAACAAAATTAGGTATATAAAACGTAATGCGAAATGAGAATAAAGATACGAATAAATACGATTAAAACAAATACGAATAAAAGTAAGCAAATAAGAAAATAAATAAAATAATGATATTTCAGAAAGCATAGCGTAAATTTCGACGCTGAAGGAATACCGTTGAGGAAATGAAAAGAAAAGAAAAAAAAAAAAAAAAGAGAGAGAGAGAGAAAAAGGAAAAAGAAACAGATGAAAAAAGAACCATCAATAAAAACCATCGACACGTAAAACTTATTGACCGATCCAATACATCGATTTAACAGATATCGATACATAAGGAGAACGTATAATGGTGGTGTACAATGTTGCAGATGAAACACAGTGAGAAACCACAAGGGCTGCTCGCGGTTTCGATACTTTTAATGACTCGCCCGGAAACCACTCGCATTTCCGTCCCTTTAGTCCCTTTACTCGCGCTCGAAATTCGCGAAGGATCGATTTTTTTTTCGACAGATGGTCAAACTCTTACCCACGTAGTCTTAATAAAGTTTTGCAGAAAAGAAAAGAAACGGCTTTTTGTGGCAGGATGTTCGTCCTATCGCGTTCGATGATTCGCACGACGTTACCCAACCTTTCCTACCTTGTGTTAGGATCACGAATATATTACGTAAATCTCTTGAGAAGACGAACGAAAAAAAAAGAAAAAGAAAAAGAAAAGAAAAGAAAGAAATAAAATAATAACGAGTATCCATCTTGTTTCTATCCATTGTAAATCGACCGAATAGATAAACATGAATCGATCGATCGAGATCGTTCGTTGAATTCATTTCTGCATTATTTTATCTAGAAGAAGAATAGAGAAAGAAGAGAAACGAATCTTTGACATGATATTTTAATCGACGATTAAATTAAATCAAATCAACTCTATATGAAATGTCGAATAATCGTATTTATCTTTATATAAAAATTCAATTCATTTAATAGATTTTCTGTTCGAACGAATACTTTTAATTATTTACTTTGAATCTGTAATAATGTTGAAAATGATGCGCGAAGATGTGCGATCACGAGTAATACGTAGAGCGACTATAAAATAAAATAAAAAATAATAAAAAAATAGGGATGAAAAAGAAAAAGAAAAAAGAAATGAACGCGTAACGATAGAAGTCAGGATGGTAGCACGAGCCATCGGATTACGAAAACCCTTTTCTGCGCTTATAATTGGAACGATTAGGGTCCTCTACCCTCCTACATTTTTTTGCCTTCTCACCGAATTACCAGGTAGGTTGTTTCTCTGGAGGACGAGTATGCCAAATCATGTTTCTCTTCTTTTTAGTCAAAGACAAAGAAAAAGAAAAAGAAAGATATATATAGAGAAAGAGAGAGAGAGAGAGAGAGAGAGAGAGAGAAATAAACAACAAAAACGTCGACAAAAAGAAAGAAGATAGAGAATAAAAATAAGTAATTGTAAATTGTGATAAAAGTATCGGTAAAAGGAACGTCGATATTATTTCACAAGAAAATGAAATACAAAGAAATATGGATATGAACAATAGGAATATCAATGCGATAAGAGAGAGAGATAAAGAAAGAATGTGAAGATAACGATGAAGAGAAATGAGAGATACGAACGATATAAAAATATATATTAAAAGATAGATAGATAGATAGATTATATAAATATAATGAAAGAGAGGAGATACAGAATATGAAAATGATGTTCAAAAGAGAAATAGATAGAGACGACAATGGAAAGAGAGAATGTAAAGATGACAATGAAAAGAAAAAGATAAATCATATAAAAATGAAGATGAAGAGAGAAAGAGAGAGAGAGAGAGAGAGAGAGAGAGAGAGAGAGAGAGAGAGAGTACACGTAAATAGCGATAAAAAGAGATGGAAAGAAGGAATTAGAAAATAAAGAGAGAGAGAGCAATTGAAGATATTAATGAAAAGAAGAAGATAAATCATATAAAAATAACGATGAAGAGAGAGAGAGAGAGAGAGAGAGAGAGAGAGAATATAAAAATACAACGAAAAGAAAGAGACAGATCGTATAAAAACGACAACGAAGAGAACGAGAGAGAAAGATATTAGCGTACAGAATATAACAATAAAAAAGAGACAAACGATAAATCTGAGAATGAAAAGAGAGAAAGAGAGCATATGCGGATATAACAATAAAAAGAGACAGACAATGAATCTGACGATGAAAAGAAAAAAAAGAGCAGATAGAGAAAAAGAGAAAGAGAAAGAGAGAGGAAGAGAATGTAGAGAAATACGATGAAAAGAGGAAGACAAGATCATTGGCGTGATCCAAGGTCAAGGTAAAAAAAAAAAAAAGAAAAGAAAAGAAAAGAGAAAAAAAATTTCTATGAGAGAAAAAGAGAAAGAGGACGAAGACTACTGCAACGATGACGACGACGACGACAACGATGAAGAAGAAGATGATGATGATGATAATGATGATGATGATGATGATGATGATGATGATGATGAAGATGATGAAAAAGATGAATAATAAGAGAAGTAGCGAGGGTGGGATCGCGTGTCTCTCGATGAGAAAAAGATGAACGGGAGCTCTCTCTATCTTTTGTTAGTCCATCACTTCGAGAGTTAAAACGAATAATAATACTCGGACGAATTTAAATGGCGAATATTATTCTCTTCTACTCATCTTCTACCGCCTTTACTCCTCTTCTCTTTCTTTCTCTCTCTTTTTCTGCCACCCTCTGCCAAACCAGCAACAGCTCGAAGCCGCGTTTAACTAAAATTATCCGCCCACACGTAACCGTTTATTTAACGTTAATTTAATGATACAGTATGGCGATCGAACGCGGCCACCTTTCGATTCTGTCGGAGTGTGCCAAGTTCGTACAACTAGTTCTTCTAGTTCTTCTTCCTTTTTAAATACCCTCCACCCCTCTACCACTATCTTTCCATCCATCTTACTACCGACACTATCGTCTCTGCTAGTCTACTCATTCCAAAGCTACCCTTCCTTTCTTCCTTACGTTTCCTACTCTCTCTTTCTTTCTCTCTCTCTCTCTCTCTCTCTATCTCTCTCTTTTCTATGGCGAACTAGTTTTCCGTATTTCTTTTTTTTTTCTATTCATTTTTGGATCTTTTCTTTTGTTATTTTTCGATTCTTTTTTCTCTTTCTTTCTCTTCAGGAGACACGAGACACGCGACCTCCTTTCCATATATGTGGGTGTGTGTATGTGTTTGCTAAAGAAAAGAAACAAAAAAAAAAAGAGAAAGAAATGGAGTATGAACTTGATGGATTGACAAATAATTCTTTGTATTATATTATACTTTCGAATTTTAATCGACGATAGTTTGAAGTTTAGAGTAATGGAAAATTATTAATACGGGTCTGTTCGTATCCTTTGAAAGAAGTCGAAGAAGAGGAGGATGAGGATTTAAACTCAAATACATATATATGATACATATATATAAATATATATATATAATATATATATATATACCTCGGAGAAGAATATATATACGTATATACATATATATATATATATATATATATATATATATATATAATAAATATATATAATATATATACCAACAACGATTGTATTATCTCGGTAGTTAATG
This sequence comes from Vespula pensylvanica, assembly GCF_014466175.1. Classification (NCBI taxonomy): domain Eukaryota; kingdom Metazoa; phylum Arthropoda; class Insecta; order Hymenoptera; family Vespidae; genus Vespula; species Vespula pensylvanica. The sequence goes on along the minus strand of NC_057707.1, from coordinate 2,837,076 downwards.
CTATTTCGCGAGTCGAGCTTTGACGAGTTTACGAGGCGATTCTACGAGGGTACAAAACGGATGGACGGATGGACGGATGGACACACCGGATCGTTTCTGACGGAACTCGTCTCTATACCTCTGCCCCTCCTAACACCCTATCCTCCTCCTCTTCATCCTTCTCCTCATCTCCTTCTTCTTCTTCTTCTTCTTACCAACCGCCCTCTCAGCCTCCTCCCTCGCTTTTGCGTGCCTACCCAGGACCGTTGATTTATGCTCGACGTTACCTTTGCCAATGGATTTACATCCCGATATTTATTATTCGCAATATTATCGCTCACGCCTTTATTGCGTTAGTCGAAATGCCTCTGCCTTTAGAGAGAGAGAGAGAGAGAGAGAGAGAGAGAGAGAGAACCTACATGAGATCAACGTCGTACGACCCTGAGTCCGACATGCTTGATGCACATCTTACGAAAATCTTTTTTGTTATTCTTCGAAATTTATCGTTATTGTTGTTATCGTTGTTCGTGTTATTGTTTGTTAATTATAATTGTATATTTATATCGGTAATTTTATATTCACGTTGGATTAATTTCGATCATTATTAGAAGTATAGTTCGTGTGGTTAATAGCGATTTTATTCTTCTTCTTTCTCTATCTACTTCGTATTTAATATCTCTTTTTTGAGAAGGGAGCGAGGGAGATTATTTATAAAACGAAAAAAAGAGAAATAGAAATGTACAAGAAATTATTTAAGTTAGTAATCAATAAATATATATATATATATATATATATATGTATATAATGGAATGTAAATGTCAGTACTCATTAACTCTAAATCACGTTTTATTTATCATGTCGATCTAAAGCATGTCGAAACTATATATATATATATATATGCATATACACATACATGAATCCATGTATACGTAATATACAAGATAGTATATAAGATATATAATTCTAACTATTTAAGATTATAGAGAAGAGATGTTGCAAGGCGAACGCTAATTAATCTAATTATCGAGCAACTCGTGAAGGATCATCATCTGAGATCGTTATTATACTATCAACTACACACACACATACATATATATATATATATATATATATATAATGTGTGTATAGAAGGAGAGGGATTTCGGTAAGCTGTTGCGAACGAGTCACGCAATCTGTTCGATATAATTCGTGGAATATAACAAAATTTATATACGTACACACATACGTATATAGATATATGTATACACACATACGATAAAAATTTCTTATTTCTTTTTATTTCCATTGATTATCTAGAAGAGAAGTTTAACTTGTTATCAAAATATCACATGTAAATTATCATCGATTTGTTTTCTTATATCCTTTATTTTCATACACGAAACATGATATAAAATAAAAAATAAAAAATAAGAAAGTAGAAAAAAAAAATAAAAAGAAAAATGTACGATAGAGTTCTTTACGATACTTCTACATACATACATACATACATACATACGTATATGCATAACACACACACACACACACACACACACATATATATATATATATATGCGAAGACGGTCTTCGATGAAAATAAATCGTTTTAATGCGATCGCGTGACGAGACACTTACCGACGACGACCTTATATACACTTACACACATACATATATATATACATGTATGTATGTGAAAGATCTCGAGTGATGCTTGGCCCGAGCGTGACCCCGAAACGAAACGAAACGGAAAAAAAAGGAAAAAGAAAGAGAAAAAAAAGGAGAAAAGAAACAGTAAAAGAGAAATAAGTGTAAGAAGTAATAGTGTACTCTAGTATGCATATATATATATATATATATATATATATATATAATATTATCAGTAATAGAAGAAATGAAGAAGAACGAAGAAACGGAGGAACGAAGAAGATTGTCATGGTGGTTTGTTAGAAGAGAATACACGGTGAAACTATAGTAGCACGCGACTGGTGAAACGCTATATAGACTCGCTCGATTGTCTTCACACACACATATATATATACTTGTATACATACATATATATATATATATATATATATACATACAGATAGATAATATGTCCGAGTGGTATGTACAGTATATATCACAGAAAAAGAGAGAGAGAGAGAGAAATTCACAGGGTAAAGTAGCGTCCCCATAGTAAATTAGCTAACCAAGGTAGGTGGTCTACCCTCAGTGTTACTTCTTCGACGAGAGCTTAGAATGGAAGTGAGATAAAGAGAGATAGAGAGATAGATAAAGAGAGAAAGAGATAGAGAGATAAAAAAAGAAAGACTGAAAGTGAGAGAGAGAGAGAGAGAGAGAGAGAGAGAGGGTCGTCGCAAAGGCGTGTTTATAATAAAGTGTGTTGGTGTGCGGTGGCGACGAGCCCGTAAAATATCTTACGACGGACAGCCGTAAGATAGGGGGCGAGAAAGAGTGTAAGTGTAAGAGAAAGAGAGAAAGAGATAGATAGATAGAGAATGAGCGAGAATAAGAGAGAGAGTAAGAGAAAGAAAGAAAGAGAGAGAGAGAGAGAGAGAGAGAGAGAGGGATGAGCTTGACGTATCGCTTCTGCAAGTGGAAGAGCCAACGTTGCATCGCTGCTGAACGACGTAACGTCAAACACGCGTGCAAACATAACTCGCACTAAGGACGATTTCGACGACGTACGAGCCGATGACTATAGTCATTACGAATAGATATAAGAATAACTTTTAATTTTCAACTATTGGAAATTGGAATATTGTTTTAGTTCATGCAAAAATATACGACTATGATTTCGATGATCTACGACGACTCTATCTATAGTCGATTACCGGTAAATTTATACGATTAATAACAGAGATAAATATATATATATAATAAATTATTAAATCATACGTATATGTATATATATATATATATATATATATATATATATGATAAATTTATTAATAAATCGAGAAAACAGAAACGAAAAAGAAACTATTAGAAAGCACAAGTTTCGAATGTAATTACTAATCATACCGATCGTCGTTGACAAGACGAGATAAAAGGGATGAAAAAAGAGAAAAAAGAAGAAGGGGTGGAATACGACTAACGATAGAAAACTTCTATGATACGTTAGATTCGTTCGTGTCACCGAAATGAAAACTCTCGTTGGAAATGTGCATAGTTTCTCTCTCTCTCTCTCTCTCTCTCTCTTTCTACTTCGGAACCACGCACGCACGCACGCGTCTATTTTTGCCCTTGCGATGATTAACTACTCGTTTCGAGTATACACACGCGTAGACGTATAGTACACGTGTGTATAGGTGTACATAAAGTCGACGATGTATACGACGAGACTTCTCGTCGCATATTTTCCCCACCATACCACTATCTATCTCTCTTTCTCTCTTTCTATCTCTATCTCCGTCTCTGTCTCCCTTTCCGTCTCTTTTACGAAAGAGAAAGCACGAATTACAGGACAGACTGATTGATGTTCTAACCATCTCTTTCTCTCTCTCTCTCTCTCTCTCTCTCTCTCTCTCTCTCTCTCTATTTCTATATCTTTTTCTCTTTTATGAACGACCCTTTGACTCATCCAATAACATTAATTGTTATAATAGAAAATTATCTAACTTGCGAATAAATGACGTTAACTTAATTTTCAATTATCGTATCACCGATCATATATATATATAAATATATTACGAGCAAAAAAAGAGATATTTGAATTTTAATAAATAATTAATAAATATCAAACCCCATAGATTATTTAATCCATTGTTATTTAAATATTTATCAAACATAAACAAAAAAAATAAAAAATACCATAAACAAATAAACACGTATATATATATATATATATATATATATATATATATATATATATATATATACGTACACGCATTGAAAAGAGAAAAAAATATTAAAAATATATTTCAAACGTAAATGGGTATCAGAGTATAAGAAGACACAAGGCGCGAAGTATTAGAAAAAGAGAGAAATGGGATACCATAAAGGCTAGAAGGGGCTTCTCGCCACAGACGAGGTCTGCATGCTGTAAGGGTAGAGGATAGGTATGGTGGATCAGCACGCGATCTCAGCTGTGTGCGACCCCTAAACGAGTCTCCAATCTCCAACCACCCAATCATCCCTAAAGAACACGTTCGACTTGCCGCCTTTAGAAACTCGAGCGGTTTCTTGGTATTAAATATGTATGTGTTATAAATGGGAATGTGTGTGTTGTATGTGTGTATATATATGCGAAGGATCGAAAGGACCTTTAGAATCCCTGCTGAGAGCATCCGCCGGAAATAAATCTCAAGAAACCCCCTAGTATACTGAAGTTACTAACGGCACACGTGGTATATGTCATCCCCTCTTTTCCACCCACCCCCGTTTACCCCCTCCATCACTCCCCATCCATTGATTTTTGATCCCATTTAAACGAATCGACTTTTTCCTCGAGTTATTTCTGAGGATCTTCGAAAAAAGAAAAAAAAATTATTAGGGGGATAGATCTGTTTTAGATCTTTTTCTTCTTTCTTTGATCTCCATGAAATTTAATGTTTAATATATATATATATATATATATATATATATATATATATATATATATCAAATATTAATTATTGTATGCGTAATATGTTATGAGTAATATACAATTTTATGGAATATTAATATACTAATTACATCGTATAACATAATACTGATGTAATGATTTGAAAAAAGTAATAGATTAGTATAAAATAAAGAGAAGGATGAATATCATTTGAAATATTAGATTTAAAAGGACGATTGAAAATACTCATTCAATTGATAATTCAATGCAAGTATTGATAACAAAATTAATGGTAAAATTGGCAGTGTTTTTGTTACTGTCATCATTTTCGATAGGGTAGAGTAGTCGCATCGTTTTTAGCAATCGGTTACGTTGCACCTCGTATAAAGCTGCATATCAGCTTAAGGGGTGTAGACTAATTCGATTAGTCGCATTATTGGTATCGGATAATATGCAACGCAGGGGTTCTTACGGTAAACTACCAAGGCATATTAGTAACAGAATCCGTAGAAAGTCGGCTCGTTTGATATTACCTGCCTGTCTGCCTACCAGTCTTGCTTCTTCGTCTTTTTCTTTTTCTTATTCTACCTTCTTCTATCGATATATATATATATATATATATATATATATATATATATTGTGTGCACGATATGCACATGTATATAAAGTTATACTTTCTACGTTCACGCGTATTAGAATCGTGTATTTTTGCGTGAACGATCGACCGTATACGAAGCTCTCTTGTGACCTATGTATATATGTGTATATATATATATATATATACACACACACGTGTGTGTGTTATATATTTATGTATGTATGGATATATAAGTGCATTGAATTATGAAAATTGAATTTGAATCTTGTATTGTCCTCTAAATTAAGAATGATCCTTAATTAAGAATATAATCGAAAAAAGGAGAAAAATTGAGAATTCAAAAGAAGAGAAGAAACATCCTCGAGAAAACAAATTTCGACCGAACGAGTTAAGTTTCACAAAAAAAAAAAAGAAGAAGAAGAAGAAAAAAGAGATCAACCGAATCAATTCAAATCGTGTGTATTTACACATTCGTAATAGTTAACATCGCCTTTTGAAATAAGCTGAGTGGGCAGCTGTTAGTGTATCCCAATCACGTATGTACCACGACAAAAAAAAAAAAAAAGAGAGAAAAAGAAAAAGAAAAAGAAACAGAAAAAGAGAGAGAGAGAGAGAAAGAGAAAACAATAAAAAAAAAAGAAAGAAAAAAAAAGAAAGAAAAAGAAATAGAAGAAGAGGACGAAGACTAAAGAAGAAGAAGAAGAAGAAGAAGAAGAGGACGAAAAGGAGTAAGAGAAGGAGGAAGAAGAGGAGGGAGGTAGGAGGAGGGAGAAGGGAGGAGGACGTAGAAGAAGAAGAAGAAGAAGAAGAAAAAGGACGAGAACGTAACGTTTTTTGTGCCTTTCCAGAGACTCTACGGAGGTAAATTTTAATGCGGCAATTTGTCGGCATTGCGGGGCACGACGACAATTAATGTAATTACGCGTTTTCAATGAGAATTAGCATGCCCTGGGAATGGGCCGCACTAACGTGTGTAACGTCACTGCAAAACGTTTCGCATCTTACACGAAGAAACACCGCATTGTACCGCACAGCACCGCATAGCACCGCACAGCACAGCATAGAAGGGCGAGTAAGAATATAGTAAAGTATATTAAACTACGGTGTAGTAGTAGTAGTAATAGTAGTAGTAGTAGTAGTAGTAGTAGTAGTAGTAGTAGTAGTAGTAGTAGGGTGCAGTGTGGTGCAGTTGCAGTGCGGTGCAGTGAACAACAGCAGCTGCGTTTTAGCGCGATCGTGATTTTTTGCGATCGTCCTGTTAGACCGTAAAACGTTAAACCCGACGACCAAGTCGACTATCTCTCTCTCTCTTTCTCTTTGTCTCTATATGTCTGTCTCTCTTACTCTTTTCCCTTTTCTCATTATTCCATGGGCTCAACCCGACTCCTGTACCTTTAGGTTCGGTGCTTTACCTTACCTCCCCCTCGTGTCTCTTTCTCTTTCACTCTCGTTTTCTTTTTCTTTCTCTCTCTCTCTCTCTCTCTCTCTCTCTCTCTCCTTCTTTCTTTCTTTCTTTCTTACTCTCTTACTATCTCCATCTCTCTTTTATTCTTTCTCCGTATCTTTCTCTTTCAAACTCCTTTTAATTTTCCTATTCTCTATCTCGTTCTCTCTCTCTCTCTCTCTCTCTCTCTCTCTCTCTCTCTCTCTTTCTTTTTCTCTTTCTTGTGCATCTCTTCCGTTTCGTTTCCTTTTTTATTACTTTTTTTATTTGTCCATTTCGGAGATCGAAGGGTGGATGAGAAGAGAGAAAGATTGGATAAAAGAAACACGCGATCCTTGAGAGTTTTTTATTTCGCGGGATTTGTTTTTGATATCGTAATTAGATTTCGTTGGATAATTTGATTGATGAGAGTTCAGATGGTGGAGGAGAAGGATTTAATATATACGTTCGTATTTCGACGAAAAAGATTGATCAATATATAAATAAGAATAGACAAATTTTCCTATATAAATATATATATATATATATAATTCTATGAATAATTAATTCGACAAAAAATTATTAACGAAAAGAAACGAAATAATACCCACGTACAAACTCACATATACAATAAAAAAAAAAAAAAAA
>NC_057707.1:2818767-2829896 GCF_014466175.1 Vespula pensylvanica | reverse complement strand
AAAAAAAAAAAAAAAAAACGTCCTACACATTGAAAACTGTATATACGATACACTTGTAATACGGTAAAAAAAAAAAAATGTTAATTCTTATTAAAGAAAAACTAAATTCTAATCGACAAAAATTAAAGCGAAAGAAAAAAAAAATAGAAAAAGGGTTGAGGGTTGAGAGGGTAAGCAACCATGGAGAAAGAGAAAGAAAGAGAGAGAAAAAGAGTAAAGACAGTCGATATCTCGAAGTTATGGGTAGAAAGAAGTAGGATGGGGTTAGAAGGGGGAGAAGACGGTATAATTCTGCTTGAGGCCTGCGAGAGAACGCAACCCTGACGCTTAGCCGTGCGTGCACGTGGAATTCGGCTATTAAGCCGAAACCCCGAACGGCCTATAAAATTCGTCTGGCCTCGCGTTGTCTGGAGAGAGCATGCATTAAACGTTTGCGGTTATGCTCCTCCCGACGTTAACTTTGGCCCCTTCCAGTCGACATTTTTGACTTTTTTCTGTATCTTTTTCTTTCTTTTTTTTCTTTTATCTTTTACTTTTCATGCTTTGCTCCTTTTCCCTTCCTTTCTTTTTTTCCTTTACACCACTCTCGAATTTCGTAATAATAAAAATTAGATTGCCACGAGAAGAAGAAGAAGAAGAAGAAGAAGAAGAAGATATTATCTCTTGTAAAGAATCTAATCCGATTTAACGTCACTCGAAAATTATATAATAATTTTACGATCGCACGCGAATCGTTGTTGCCATCTTTGAAAATCTTTCGCTCCTGTCTATCGATCGATCGATCCTACACTGTTATGAATTATCGGTATGTCTTCGATATTATTTCGCAACGTTCAATCAACGATTTTATTGTAACGATAATAAAGGAAAGAATGAAGGAATGAAGGAATGAAAAAAAAATTGAAAAGAAAAAAAAAAAAAAAAAAACTTTCCTCCTTTCGAAGGTGGATTTAAAGTCGATAAATCTAAAACATTCGTTTCCTTTTTCTTTCTTGGAAAGCGGGACAACCAACGCAAGCAACGTTGAAGCCCAAGCAAGGGGCGAAAGTTATCCCCGTAAAAGATCGACTTCGTAATCGTTATAATTAGAGATCGTAAAGACAGTCGGCCAAGAGAGATCCTCTTTCTCTTTCTCTCTTATAGCAAGAGATCAACCAAGAGAAAGAGAAAGATAAAGAAAAAGAGAAAGAGAGAATGATGAAAAGGGCATCGAGTCGAACTGAAACTTTGTTCGAGATCCGCGACTATAATTTCGATAGGACGGACGAACGTACAACCATTGTTGAGAGTTCTTCTTGGGAAACAAAGTCGATATCCTCGATCTTTCATCTTCTACGAAAGAAATCAATTCTTCCTTTCCTTTTCTTTCTTTTTTCTTTTTTTCTTCTTCTTCTTCTTCTTCTTCTTTATCTTCTCCTTCGTTTTACCAAAATTTTGCAATTCGATTTCTATACAAAATTTCATACGACGACAAAACGATATTAATCCATAGGAATTTGTAAAATCGCGTATGCATTCGAAATAATTAAATGCATTCGTTCGTTCATTACCCCTAATGACTTTTGACGATCGGAAAAGAAAGAAGAAGAAAAAAGAGAGAAAAAAGTGAAGACTCCATTGGGGAAAAGAAAAAAGAAAAAAAAAAAAAAATTAAATACATAACAATAAATGAAAAGAGAAAAGAAAGAACGATCACGAAATCGCGAATATTAATAGCACGCCTAACGAATAAATTAATAATAAGAACGTCGCTGATGATATAAATAATCATAAAAATAGATAGATGGTTAAACAAAAAAAAAAAAAAAAAAAAAAATACACGCACACATGCGAGAAACCAACAAAAATGACGGGGCGGTGCGAACGTTCGACTCTCCCCTTCCTCCCCCTCATTCTCCCACCCACCCCCTTCTCCACTTCCTTCTCTTCAATTCAACGCCATCGTTTTGCTCGAAGAAAGAAGATCGTAACGCGAGTGTTCCTCTCCTCTTACCCCTCCCATTATCCCCGCGTCTCCCTCCACTACTAACGCAACTACCCCACTACCCACCCACCCACCCCTCCACTGTCTCGACAGAAACGTGAAGAACAGGAGGAGATGAGAGCTCAGAAAGCAAACGTCCAATCGCTGTCCACGAACATTTCATATATCGACTTGTGGAGTAGGCTTGTGGAGAGTCGCACTGAAAAAAAGAAAAAAGAAAAGAAAAGAAAAGAAAAGAAAAAAAAAAAAATGTCGTAATAAGCGTACGTAATAATAGAGCAGAGAAGAGGAGAGCTCGCATAATCTTATCCAATGCGATGGAATCCACCAACTAAAATGTTCGCGTTACTATCCGGCGCACGACTATCCGTACGTTTCAAAAAATTTCTTATAATCATCGTCGTTGACTATTTTTGTTATTTTTGTTATTTGTTGTTATTATTATTACGAATATCATTATTATAAAATGTATGATATAAATTAATTATAGTTCGAGAGGAATAATAAGAATTCATTCTTTTAATAATATTAATTATTTCATCGTCGTCGTCGTCGTCGTCATCATCATCATCGTCGTCGTCGTCGTCGTCGTCGTCGTCGTCATTATCGTTATCATTACTAACAAAATTCTCTCGATATAATACAGATAAAAGGAACGTGATTGTTTCAACTAAACAAATAAATACAAATAACAATCATTTTATATACGGTATTCAAGAAAAGATAAAGAAAATTCACGAATGACGGTGCCAAGGAAAATTTTTAAACGATGAATCACAGAGACCTCATTTTCCCCATGAAACTCGAGTACAATAGTAAGATTTTAGCATTTTAAGAAAGAGGTGAACGTCCGAGTTGAGGTCGTACGTACGTACGTACGTACGTACGTACGTATGTACGTGCATAAGCATATGTATACAGATGCAACACAGACACAATACATACATTCATACATATACATACGTACGAATGAGAATATATTTGAGATGAGTCGACTAGGAGAATCGCGTGAAAAGAGAAGGAAGATGTGGATGAGAGAACGCGTTGCAGATGGTGATGGTATAAAGAGAGAGAGAGAGAGAGAGAGAGAAAGAGAGAGTGAGAGAAAGAGAGAGAGAGAGAGAGGGAGAGGAAGGAGAAGGGTTGAGGTGAAACGAAGTGAGGTGAGGTAAAGGAGGTAGTATGGTAGGGAGTAGGGGTGTTGGTAGGGGGTTGGAGAAGAGAACGAGATATTTCGGAGGTTATGCTTCGGGCCCGTGTCGCGCCATCAAACTTCGAAACGGGGGTTTGCCTCTTGACGTCTGGCGCGAGTTGCATTCGCTCGTAAATGCCTCTCGTAAGTCGAGGCGTTATAGACATCGTCGAGGGTATATAAACGTCTCATCCTATATACTTACTGGCCATCCTCCTCATTCTCCTCCTCACTCCCACAACGAGAGAGAAAAAGAAAAATAGTGAGAAAGAGGGAAAGAGATTGGAACGAATAAGAAAATATATATTTCCAAAAAAAAAAAAAAAAAAAAGAATCTATAATTAAATTCTCCTACGAACAAAACACTTTTTTCATTTTCCTTTTTTTCTTTCTTTTTTTTTTCAAATATATATATATATATATTTATATATATAATTTATATTCGACGTTAGATTGGATAAACATAAAAATTACGAAGGAATTCGCGAGAAAAATCTTCGTATCTCTTTACCTTCTTGATCCGTTTCTAAGATAATCAATTTGTAACATTCTACGAGAATGATATCAAATTTGAAAAGAAAGACAAAAAAAAATAAAAAAGAAGGAGAAGCAGATCTATAAATAGAAATCCACATTGTATCGAAGGGAATACAACGTTTTCTCTCTCTCTCTCTCTCTCTCTCTCTCTCTCTCTCTCTCTGTCTCTCCCTCTTTCTCTTTCATCTTGTCTCTCCCATGACGAGCAATAGTAAGAATAATTTCAACGATCATGCAAGTAAGTACTCGGCTAGCGTCTATAAACGTTCGTACATACGTATGTATATACGTACGTGTATGTATTTATGTATATATATATATATACATATATATATATATATATGTACATACATGTCCGTCGCAGGAACAACGATTGCAATTTCTGCCACCGAGTCATCATTGTCGCCCGCGGAATACAATTAGCAGTAAATTAGCATACGCCATCGGGGACCGATAATAAAATCCTGTATGTTACAACGATTGCATATCCGATCCCACAATGCCGTTGTCGACCACAAATTATTAATTTAATGGCTTCGACAGAGACTTACGAAGAAAAGAGAGAAAGAGATAGATAGATAGACAGATAGAGACAGATATATATATATATATATATATATATATATATATATATATATAGAGAGAGAGAGAGAGAGAGAGAGGGATGGAGGGATGAACAGATAGATTTGAAAGAGAAAGAAATATATAAAGAGACAAGGATTATTGTTAATTTCTCTTGTATGATAATTTACTAGAAATACGATAAAACGTCGATGACGATAAGATAAGGACTCATTCGAAGATTCGTCAAAGAGTAAAAGAAAAAAAAAAAAAAAAAGGAAAGAACCAATTAATTTCTAATCTCTGAATCTAAATTTTGATTTAGAAAAAAGGAGAAAGGAAAAGAAGGGATTTTTATCTCTTCTTCTCCCTTTTCTTTCTTTTAATAAGTAATAATCAATTAGATCATACTTATGATTAAATGGTAACGTTATTGTTAATAAAAATAGAGCATGAACATTAATAAAATATATATGTAAATATATACAAGTTATAAAAAAGGGATATAAAGGAGAGAAGAGGAAAAAAAAGAGATGATCAATTCGACGAAGTATCATCTTCGATCTATACATATATATTCTATTTAGTATACACTAAAAAAAAAAAAAAAAGAAAGAAAAGAACCAGAAACATTCGAGAAAAAAAACCAAAAAGAAAAAAAAAAAAAAAGAAATTAAGAACGAGAAAGAAGGAAAAAAAAAACCTTAGAAAGGGGATAATAAATTTTGAGATTTCGTTTCGAGGAAAAGCAAATAGTAATACGCAGAAGAAAATGCATTGAGACCGCCTCGAATAAGAATAAGAATGAGAATAAAAATGAGAATAAGGAGAGGTCTGAATTTTCGGTATAGTCATTTTGGTTAAAACGACTCGACGCAAGTTTTACGATCGTTCGTTGAACCGTTTAATATCATAGACTGTCAACCGACCATTTGCGTCTCGCACTCAAGTAATTGCTCTTCTCCCCACCTTTTCTTCTTACCACTCTCCCCTCTCTCTCTCTCTCTCTCTCTCTCTCTTTATGTATTGCTTTATAGTATATAGTATATATGCGTGTATGTATGTGTGTATATATATGAGACTATGTATCGTGTGTACTAATAGATCGATCTTCTAACGAGTCTCGACGAGATTCATCATCGAGCACACTTTTATCTTCCAAGTTTTCTAACGTTAGAAAGTATTAAAAACGTATCGTTAAAAAAAAAAAAAAAAAAAAAAAAAAAAAGAAAAAAAAGAAAGAAAGAAAGAAAGAAAAAAAAGAAAAATATATTATCGGGTACTAGTTGAACCGATAAGAAGGACGTTTCAAGTACAATGTACCCGTATAATAATCGTATTACATACATATGTGTATACGCGTACGTGTGTACGTGTGTTTGTGTTTGTACGTGTACACGGTGTTTTGTAAATGTGCATTAGAAAAACGAAATCTTTGTAATACGTCGACAGAATCGAAGATAAATGAGAAACGTCAATTATTGTTTGATTAATTAGAATTTAATGATACTTATCGATCGGATTTTTCTGATATCATATAATACCGTTCTAACGAGTTTCAAACAATGTATTATTGTAGTTAATAGATGTGATTTAATAATACAATAGGACGTTGATTGACGATAATGAAAATTCAATTCGATCTGATACGTCTTTATATAAATCCATTAGAAAATTTTTATCTATTCGATCGGAATGTTATCGCGATAAATGTCAGTGATATAGTAAACTAATAAATTCTAATGAATCCCGTTAGAACGGGACACAATGGGACAGAAAGTATGAAGATAATGAAAATTCAATCGTCTCTATTCCCTATCTAATTTCAATTATCTAAATAGATTAAAATATCATCGAATCGATCGCTACTTTCTAATAATTCAATTCAGAAACGTGTATTGATTTCGCTTAAGAAAAAAGAAACAACGATTACAAAATATTTAATCAGCTGTTCAATCAGCTGATAAAGATTAAAAACTGAAAATCTAAAGAAACGAAATTTGCAATGATTATTGAATAAAACCAATCGGAACATCAATAATACAAATCCGGTAGAAATTAATTTGCAATTTTCTGATTAAAGAGAAAGAAATAATAAAAATAAATAACAAAAATTGGAAATTCTAAAGGAATTAATAAACGACTTGATTGTACCGTTCGACGTGTACAATCATCACGTTCGATCGATTTACTTTAAACTGGTTCTAGGCTCGTAGAACGTTACCGACCAATCGTGTAGTTCGATGATAGAATAAGAAAAAAAAAAAATTATTAAACCAGCGAAAGAGAGGGAGAAATGGGGGAGGTGGAGGGGAGAGACAGAAAAAAAAATGAGCTGTCAAAGATCACAGAACAAGATTCACGTTCTTTCGATTTGCAAGAACGTTTCTAACACTGTTATACGTTGTTGTATAATTTCTAAAACCGGTCGTTAACGACGACGCACGACTCACACATATATGACGTACATATGTATACATGTATGTATACACACGCATACGCACATACACACATATATATAGAACTACTTCAATAGATTATGCTAGTAATGATAGTGCTTAGGATATGGGCGAAACGGGACAAGCATTATCGTTTCATTGTCTTCTGTTGATTGCAAAATTATTTCTTTTCTTTTTTATTTCAAAGAAAAAGAAAAAAAGGCAAGAAGAGAGAGAGAGAGAGAGAGAGAGAGAGAGAGAGAGAGAGAGAAAGGAAAAATAAAAAAACAATTTGATTGCAACGTCATTTTTTTACTCTTTCTTTCTCGTTAGAGGAGAATCAAACAGTAAAGAAGGAAAAATTTTGATTCCTTTTTCATTCGAGAGAAAGAGAGAAAAACTTATTAACAATAAAAACAATTACCGCTATTAACAGTAATGCCCATAGGAACGATGATTAACGTGAAAAAAAAAAAAAAAAAAAAAAAAAAATAATTAAAAAGAAAATAATAATAAGAAGGAGAAAATAAATCGTTGGAATCGTTGTTACGACAATAACCAATCGACAGAAATATTCTTGATCAAATATAAAACGAATAGGGAAATAATAGAGACATATATAATCTATATAATCCTAATCCTATGAACAATGGAAGTTAACATCCATTTATTTCGTTGATTTAACCAAACCATAAAAATGGTAAAGGTAGTAAGTACGGGTGCTAAAGCTAGTGTTGGTGAGGCATCGATGGGCTCAAGGGACCGAAGGTTAAGAGGGTAAAAGGACTAAGAGGGTAACAGGGTAAAGGGAAAGGCAGAACCAACACGACTAGAAGATTTAGGGTATAGAAACGGAAATCTGAATCGGACCGTTTCTAAAACCTTCTTCTTCTTCTTCTTCTTCTTCTATTACTACTACTACTTCTACTTCTTCAGCCTGAAGAATTTTAAGAAACATACGGTCGGCACGTGCTCGTATATACGGCCCACCCTTCGTCCTAGTCCCTTTTCTCTACTTACGGCTAGAAAAGAGAAACGTGTCCGAACGGTCCCGTAGGTCTCAGAGGTTCTCAAAACCAACTTCTATTATTTCGCAAAGAATGAAGGGAGAACGGAGTAGGGATAAAGGGAAAGTTTGTCGCGCACGCGTCCATGAAAAGGAAGAAGAAGAAGAGAAAGAAAAAAAGAAGGAAGGAAGAAAATGTCCGTGACGAAAAAAATGTGAGTATGAAAAAGAAAATTCAAAAAAAAAAAAAAAAAAAACAAAGAAAGCAATATTTTCCAATATCTTTCAAAGTAACATCGAATGTAAGACCCGTCGATTCGCTTTCTCTCCCTTTTTCCTTCTTTTGTAACGTTTCAATCGACGTTTAAAGAAGTGAATAAATAAATAAAATGAACGAAAAAATATAGAAAAAAAAGAAAAGAAAAAATAGGAGGATAACAAAAAAAAAAGACAGAGAGAGAGAGAGAAAGAGAAAATGGCGTTACGGTCGACAAATATTTTCGAGTTTGAACCTCCGAATACGAGTGGTAAGAAAAAGGGGAAGAGAGAGAAAAACGGCCAAAAAAAATATAGAAAACATGTCCAAGGTCGAGAAAATCTAACGGTCGAGGAAATCGGAAACGCGCAGAGGCCTTCTTTTTCTTCTTCTTTTTCTTGCAAGAAGAAAATGTTAGGTATAAAATCGTCGAAGAAGAGGGAGAAGGAAGACCCCCTATCGAGAGGATACCAATCGATAATTCGTAGAAGATAGAAAAGGTTCGTCGATACACAATGACTATCGATATCGACGTTGTTCATCTTAAGGGCAAAAGATATTGCTATCTCTCTCTTTCTCTCTCTCTCTCTCTCTCTCTCTCTCATCCTCTTTCCCTCTCTTTCTCTCTCGAGCATCTCTATCGTAGAAGAGGAGAAAAACTTTCAAGGTTTATTTCCCTACTTCCAGAAAAATAAGTCACTCTACTCAAATTCGATTCGGTCTAACGGGACATCTTTTTCTTTTCTCTCTCTTTTTTCTTTCTTCTTTTTTCTTTTTTTTTCTGTTTCTTTTTTTTTTTTTTTTTTTGGACTTGTAGTCATTCGATGCTAATTTCTTCTTCTCTTGGAAGATAGCATCCTTAGGAAACGAAAATGATGAAAAGCAGTCTTTTACGAAAGGAAATTTTACGTTCGAGAACGAGGATGTTTGATATTTTGTAAAAATAAAAAAAAATAAAGAAAATAAGAAGAAGAAAAAGAAAAAAAAAAAAAAACAAAGATATAACTTTTTTATCGTCCACTCGTAAGCACGATCATAATTGCGCTTACTATACACCGATTTCATCATTTTTACGATCATTTTAGATACTTGTTTATTAAGGTATTCTATGTTCAAGGACGAGAGATTTAATATATTGCGAAGAAAACAAAATAAAAAGTAAAAGAAACGACGTTGTTTTCTGTCATCTCTCGTGCGATCGTAATGATTGCAAAAAAAAAAAATTTATAAATAAATAAATAAAAAGGAAAAGGAAAAGAAAAAATATTTCGAAACCGACCGATAACGAAGATAACGAAGCATACAAAAAAAAATCGACCATTTTCCTGATACCTTTCCTCCCTCTCTCTCTCAAAAAAAAAAAAAAAAGGAAAAAAAAAGGAAAAAAAAAAGAAGCAAAAAAGGAGGTCAAAAAAAAAAATTCACCAAGGAAGTTATCGATGATCTATCCACCAAGAGGAAAGCGCAAGGGAATTTATGTGTCTACCTGACTAGTAGTCGGAAGAAGGGGAAGGGATAGTGGTAGAAGAGGGGTTGAAGGGGGAGGGAAATAAGGAGAAGGGGAAATGAAAATGTTGTGACGCCGATACCGAAAAAAAGACGAAGGAATAGATAGATGAACAGAGATAAATGGATAGACGGTCGACCAGATAGCTCATAATCAGATAAACAGATAGATAGATAGATAGATAGATAGATCGATGAATAGATAAATAAATAAAAAGATAAAAAGGATAATGGAGAAAGGAAAAGTAAAAAAGAAATTTTTGGTTAGCTATTAAGTCATCGTCGTACACTTATTGACGGACCGACCGGACGTGACTACTTTCTTACGAAATTATTTGCATTGTTTTTTCGAAAAAGAGAGAGAGAGAGAGAGAGAGAGAGAGAAAGTAAAAAGAAAGAGAGTCAAAGTTGAAATAGAAGAAGATGAAACCGGAAAAGGAAACTAATATCCTTATAGTTCCCATCGAATTTCTCGAAGAGGGTCGACGATAATGAACGTCATGGTTCAACGAATTACGATTTCGAAGAGATTCTTTTTTCTTTTTTTCATCTTCCTTGGAAAGTGGACACCCTTTATATACATATGTATGTATGTATGTATGTATGTATGTATGTATGTTAAGAACATCGACTAAAATTTTAAATCCTCAAGGAAGATGACTAATTATTTTGTTTTTTATTCTCTTTCTTTTCTTTTATCTGACTTAATTCCTTCTCTCTCGTCTTAACACGATTTTATTCCTGTGTATTTTTCTACAAGACTTTTGTTTTCTCTATCTTATTTTTCTTTTCTTTTCTATCCTTTTTATCTTTGTTCTTCCTGTCTCTCTCTCTCTCTCTCTCTCTCTCTCTCTCTCTCTCTCTCTTTCTCTTATTTGGAAAAACAACTTGATCGAATTTTTCTCTTACCGGGAAAAATATTTTCTTTAACGATGATTCACGGAAAAGGTCGATTCATAATAGTTAGATACCAACAGCGATATCTAAAATTACCCGTGTCGATCCTCTTTATGCGCTTCCTCTTATCTCACCTACATACATGTATAATAAACTGACCGAAGCCATTGGCAACATTCTAACAATTAATAATGGTTTCCTTGAAAATACAATATATACTTTTAATGCCTTTACATATATTATATATACATATATATATAGATAGATATAAAATATATAAAGATATATATTTAATACTATAATAAAAATTTGCATTAATTATATTAGTAATTAATTTAATTATTAATATATTATTAATATAGTAAAGATTTATATACATATACATATATGTATGTATGCGTACGTGTTTAATAAAACGATAGTTTGTGTAAGAGCATGATGTACTTTGCCTTTAAGAATACATAAAAACGAAAAGAAAAATATTTTAGATCGAGAATCTTATATATATATATATATATATATTTATTTATTTATATATATGTATATATATATATGTGTTTGTATATATTATATATGTATGTTTGCAACATCTAATAGAAGTTAGACGATAAATGCGTACCATTCACGTATCATTATCCCCGTGCCCCGGTCTCTGCCTAGATAACGTTGTTGCAATAGTCGCAATTATATTTTTACGATCGTAGTCAAGGCTTCTATTCTGTTACTATTAATGTCTGACCAAAGAACGAACT
>NC_057707.1:2798767-2806267 GCF_014466175.1 Vespula pensylvanica | reverse complement strand
TCTCTCTCTGTCCGTTTGTCCGTATCTTCTCTCGATCTAATTATTGCTTATCCTCTTCTGTTCAATCTTCATTCATTCATTTATTTCGTTCGTTCGTTCGTTCGTTCGTTAAATTAATTAATTAATCAAATCAATTATAATCGTTACCAATGTTACTATTGCACTGCGAAACACGTCACTTGTTAATTCTTCACACAAAACAAAAAGAAAAATATTACTATCGTATGGATATACATATACATATACATATATAAAAATATATATACATATTTGTATACATGTAATGAATATATAACTGGGATAGAGTTAGATCAATAATAATAAAATAAAATAAAATAAAATAAAATAAAATAAAATAAAAAAAAAAACAAAAAAGAAAGGAAAGGAGAAAATAACGATAGTAGAGAAGAATCGAAGAGATAGATTTTCTGTTAGGTAGATTAAAAAAGAATAAAAATAATAAAAATAATAAGAATTAAGAATTAAGAATAAGAACAGAAAGCAGACGTGTGAATAAAACAAAATAGGAAATAGATAGATAGGATTATTAAAGAAAAAGGAGAGAGTGAGAGAGAAGGAGTGAGTGAACAAGTGAGAAATTAAGTGAGTGAGTGAGTGAGTGAGTGAGTGAGTGAGAGAGAGAGAAAAGAGAACGTCTATAGTCCATGGAGTTTACACCGTGCCGTCGACGGAGAGACTGACGATTATTTCCAACACGGCGAAGAAGACGCGCGTTCGAAAGAATCCTCTCGAAAACGAGTGAGATAGATAGATAACCCCGAAAGTGAGATAGAAAGAGAAAGAGAGAGAGAGAGAGAGAGAGAGAGAAAAAGAAAGAGGAAGAGAGAGTGGGGATAAGAAACACGACACTAAACACTCTTTTCTTCGAAATTTTCCTTTTTCTTCCTTTCCTTTCCTTTTCTTTTCTTTTTGGTCGTTTTTCTTATATATATATATATATATATTTTTTTTTCTCTCTACTTTTTTGCCCTTTTTCTCTTTTTTTTCTCTCTTTTGTTTAAATTAACATTCACCGACGAGAACCTTTTCAGATTTATTTTTTCTTATCTCGATCGATACCATTTAAAATCTTCTTCCTCTCCTTGCTCTTTTTTTTCTTCTTCTTTGTCGTCTTCCTTCTCCTTCTTCTCTTCGTCCTCCTCCTCCTCTTTATCTTCTCCTTCTCCTCTTCTTACTTTTTGTTCTTTTTCCTCTTCTTCCTCTTCTCCTTCTCTATTTTAAACTCCGTTTCATTACGACGATACCTTTCCGCAAGTTCGATTTTTTAGAACGTACGATTTTTCTATATATATATATATATATATATATATATATATATATATATAAAAATTTATATACTTTCTCTCTTTCTTCTTCCTTTTCTATCCCCTTTTTACTTGTTCTCAATCTTTTTTCTTTTTCCTCAGTCGCGCCAATATCAAAAGTATTCCGAAATAATATATACGAATATTATATTCGATCGAGTAGCTATATATATATATATATACACATACATATATATATATAAATATATATATATATATATATATATAATATATCGATGGTAGATTATTATTCGCACGCGCACGAACGAATGAACGCACGCAGGCACGCACGCACACACACGCACAAAGACAGAGGGGGTGGGAAAGAGAGGGAGATAGATATATAGAAAGACGCAACACACAAGCAGGACGGAACCTTAGACGCGCGCGCATTCGCGTCCTCTTGCGATCTGACCGAGTGCAGTGTCGCTTCGGCTGGACGCTTAGCCCCCACCCACTCCCCCCACCTAAACCCCTCTACCACACCAATGAGTATACCGGCGAGTTGCATTACTCGGTTACGCCCGATAGAGGCGTGACCAACGACAGACCACGATGCCACGCCCACTATTACCGAGAAAGTGCGAGAGAGAGGAATAGTGCGTTCGGACATCGTATTGGATCGTACCGGGATTATAACTCCTGCAATTTTCTCGGGTTTTATCCAATCGAAATCTTTTATTCGTCTCTACGAAACTTTTCTTCCTTGGAGAGGGACTGCAGGAAGAAGGGAGAGAGGACGAACGAACCGTAGGAAGGGGAAACTTGGAAATTGATTTTAAATTTCTACACCGATAGATTTTCTCTTTCCGTTAAGAATTTTCCCCACGATTTTTATTTATCTTCGTTTCTCTCTCTCTCTCTCTCTCTCTCTCTCTCTCTCTCTCTCTCTCTCTCTTTTTTCTTTTTCGTCTTTTTCTTTTTTCACTCTCGTTCCTAATATTGGTATTGGTTGTTTATTTGTTTGTTGGTTTGTTGATTTGTTTGTTTGTTTGTTTCTTGATTTTTTCTTTTTTTTTTTTTTTTGGTTCGTTCTGTTGGTTCGATTTTTTATAAATCTCTAATCAATCATCTTCTTTTCTATGTGTATTTTCGTGTGTACGTATCGTCAGAGAAAGGATTAGTTTCTTTTGGAGAATTGATCTATCGTTTTATTGCTTTGTATTTCTTTCTCTCTTTATTATTCGAAAAAGAAACGTTTCAAAGACAAGAAAAGGAAATGAATTAATAAAGGAGCGAATAATCACGTAATTAGTATAAATTTAACAAATAATTTACGTAAATAACAATTACATATAAATAAATTACACTTGTATGTATATTTACGTAATTACTTTTTGAAACTTGTATTACAAGATAAAGTGTCGTTAAAATGCAAAGTATTATCGTTCAACTTCCGATGAAGGAACAATGCATACGGGCCACCTAACGAATTCTGCAGTAAAAGAAAGATAAAAAGAGAGGGAGAGAGGGAGAGAGAGAGAGAGAGAGAGAGAGAGAGAATTTATTCTTTTGGAGTTTTTCTTCGAAAAACACCTGTCTGTGGTCCGAAGAAACCGGTAAATTGCACTTCAATTTTACGCGATTACGATTTCTTCCAAGATAACACGACTGTGTGCAACAAAAGGTGTCTCTTTCTTACATATATGTATACACACATATTTTATTTTTTTTTTATTCAGTTGTAGATATACAAAGAAAAAAAAAAAACTTCTTTTTTCTATCGATTAAACAAGTAATACTAGAGATCGTAAATGATCTATGGTTATACTCGATTATAACCATATTCTCAATGATTCTTAAAGATTAATAAAATCTTGCAAATTATATTTTTGCAATCGTTGCTATTGTTACGATAGTAATTCTTAGATTATCAATTCGACAGATACGTGTATTATACACGTGATAAAAGTTTCCCTCGCTTTTCAAAGATCTTCCATCTTTAATTAGCGAATCGCAATAACTCGTAGAACAAGAGGGAACCGAACGAAATTAAAGAAGGAAATATTGAAGATGAAAGTTTTCTTTCGATTTGATATTACACGGTGTCGCCGTAAATTGCACGTTTCTAAAATTTGTATTAGAAACGAACGATAGAAGGAGAAGTCCTGAAAAGTCGAGAGAGAAAGAGAGAGAGAGAAAAAGAAAAGAAAAGAAAAGAAAGGGCCGAAGGACGAGAGTGTAAAATGAAAGAATGAAAAAGAGCAAAAGAGAGAAAAAGGAGGTGTGGAGGGGGAAAAAGAAAAGAAAAGTCGATAGTCACGGTTGATTAGGTATCCCAGAAAATATTGAAAGCTAGGGTCGAAAAAGAACGTTGAGGTACGCCAACAACCGACGAATTTTTCTAATGGCGCCGACTATGACGCCAACTAGGACGCCAACGGCGGCGGCAGTGGCGACGACGACGACGACGACGACGACGACGACGACGACGACGACAACGACGATAACGACACAACGACCAACGACGACACTTCGACTCCGAAATTTCAAATCTTCGACCTTTCCGCCATTTTGCCATTTCCCCATTTCGCCATTTTGAACGTAAACGCAGAAAAAGATTCTCATTATTTTCTCAGATTTTTTTTTTTTCCCCCATTTAAACAAGACGAGCTTCAATATTTTTTAATAAATCTTTTTGTAGTGTTCTTTTATTTTTTATGTTTTTTTTTCTGTTTTTTTTTTGTTTTGTTTTTTTTTATGTTTTTTTTTTCAGTTTTTTTTTTTTTCTATTTTTTTTCAGTTTTTTTTCCTGTTTCTTTTCTGTCTTTTTTTTTTTCCTTTTTTTTCTTTTTTTTTTTTTTTAATCAAAAAATTTGTTAATACTCGATCACACAAAATTTCGTTTATGCATAAAGGTTGACTCATAAGTTTTGATAAATGGGTACATTTGTATGGATGAATTTAAAGAGATAAAGAAAACGAAATCGTTCGTTTGATATCCAAGTCGTAATTCAATTGCGTTAGAGATAAATTGCGTTGAGTATAAATGTATTATAATAGACAAAATATCTGAGGAAATAAATTTTCCTCTTTTTCCCATCTTTAGAAAACGCATTGCAGTCGTTTACAACGCGCAATATATTATGGGTTTCGATAAACGTGTTTAAGAAGAAATAAATCAATCAAATAAAAAATGGAATAAAATGATATTGAATCATTCGTTTAATTGAATATATATATATATATATATATATATATATATATATATATACACACATATATATTGATCGAGATTAGATTCGTCCATATTCGTTCAAGCGAATTAGGACCTTTCTAATTCGATCTGATAAACTTCACAAATAAAAGTATAAAAAATATTTTAAAAAAGTAAAAAAAAATAGTATATTTGTACAAAACCTACAAACTTATCATCTCTCTTTTTTTTTTTTCTTAACAAATTATTAGTAAGTATTAGTAATGTTTTGCGCATGTATGTGTAAAAATTTACTGAAAAAAAAAAAAAAAAAAAAGAGAAAAGAAAAGAAAAGAAAAATGTTCGATAGTGTACTCACCTCCATGATATCACTTCAAAAAAGAGATACAGATCGATCTTATCAATTTTACAACAGCGGGAAAGCAGGGAACTTTTGGTGCGGATGCGCGCGCGTTCAGCAGATTCCGCGAATCACATTAAAAAGTAAAAACCGATAGAAATTAGAAGTTAACAGAATATAATCGGAGCGATGAATCCTGCAAACAAAAACTAAACAAAAAAAAAAAAGAAAACAAGGAAAGGAAAACTAGATTCGTCAAGAGAAGATAGAAAATAAAATCAAATAAAAACCATACAATACACAGTTGTTAAGGTAGCTTGGATACGTACGTAAGTGAGGAAGATTGAGAAAAAAAAAAAAGGAAAAATAAATCAAATCAAATAAAAAAATAGAATAAAATAGGATGGAATAGAATGAAACAAAACAAAAAAAAAAAAAAGAAAAGAAAAAAAGAGAAGAGAAACAACAGGAAAGGAAGAAAGATAGACGGAAAGATAGGAAGAGAGAGAGAGAGAGAGAGAGAGAGAGAGAGAGAAAAGGAAAGGAACTTAAAAGGAAGGAAATCCACGATACACACGGAAACGCGGACACGAGGACACTGACCGTAGAAAAGTTAGAATAACTCTGCGCGACATGCTGCAAGAAAATTTTCTTGGCCGAAGGTCTAAAGGGTCCGAAGGTTTGGTTTAGTCGTTAATGCGCAAGGCAAGTGCGAGAGTAAAGAAAAAGAATGAGAAAGAAGGAGAAAGAATAAGAACAAGAACGGAAGAGTGAATGAGTAAGAAAGAGACAGAAAGGGAGAAAATAGAGAGGGAGAGGGAGAGAGGGAGAGGGAGAGGGAGAGAAAGTGAAAAATAAGAAAAAAAGACAAAGAGAAAGAGAGAGAGAGAGGAAGAGATCAAGATCGAAAGATACAGAAGAGAGTTGAAGAATATAGAGAAAGAGAAAGAGAGAGAGAGAAAGAAAGATGGATATATAGAAGAAGAAAGGGAAAAAGGCGGAGAGAGAAACAGCGTAACTCGACGTTAACCTCCACCAACGGGTCAAACCTTAACGTTTGGTTCGCTTCTCGAGCGTGGGCCGTTAACACCCCAAGGACCGTTTGATCCCGTCGGTAATAAGGCCCATCCTGTCTTTCTCTCTTTTATCTCTTTCTCTCTGTCTCTGTCTGTCTGTCTGTCTGTCTTTCTTTCTTTCTTTCTTTCTTTCTTTCTGTCCGTCCGGCTGTTTTTCTATCTCCTGTTCTCTCTTTCTTACAAAACAAGATTCTTCTCTTGCCAATTTTCTATCTCTCTTTATCCATCTCTCCCTCTCTCCCTCTCTCTCTCTCTCTCTCTCTCTCTCTCTCTCTCTCTCTCTCTCTGTTCTACCTCTATTTCTATATCTATATCTGTCTCCGTCGCTGTCACTATTTATCTCTATCTATTTTTTTCTTCCTTAAAGGTACCAAGTGTAAATAATGAAAAATGGAGAACGAAACGTTCCGAAATATTTATTTCTATTCTTCTTATTTTCCTTTCTTTTCTTCTCTTTTCCCTTTCTTCCTCTTTTAGGTACTTTTCTAAAGATTTATTTTTTCCATTGTTTTTTCCTTTTATTATTCACAGTTGTCGCGTTTTCTTTTTCTTCCATCTTTCTTTCTTTCTTTCTTTTTTTTTTTTTTTTTTTTCTTGAAAGACTTGGCAAGTACATATTAAATCCTTCGGATTGTTATTCCTGCTTCTTTTTTTTTTTTTCCTTTTTCCTTTTTTATACTCGTGCACATAATTAATATCTAACAGTGCATACTTCTCTCATTCCCCCCCCCCCTCTCTCTCTCTCTCTCTCTTTAAAAAGTTTTACAAATGCAATCTGCATGCCCACACACATAGGTACGAGTCAATAATGTAGCGTAGAACGATCGTAATATAAATTGCAGGTAATTGCGGAGCTCCTGCAGAAGTTTCTTTCTCTTTCTCTCTCTATCTCTCTCTCTCTCTCCCTCTTTCCGTCTTTAATCTTTAAAAAAAAAGAGAGAGAGAGAGAGAGAGAGACGATGTGTAGGAGATGAACAGAATGAACATGGCCGAACTCTCTCGAGAACCGTGTGAAACTGCCAATTTTATGATTAACAAACGCGAAACTTTATAAGGGTGTACGTATCCATTAAACAGATATACATATGTGTATATATATATATATATATATATATATATATATATAGATATGTATTTATGGATGTATGTATTTATATGTATATTCCTTGTCTCTCTCTTTTTCTTTCTTTCTTTCTTTCCTTCTTTACTTCAAATAATTGCATAGTAATTTCGATGCACCCTCTGCCATTTACGATTTTCATGTTCCGTGCAAGTGAAAACGAAATCGATACTGTTTGTATTTAAAAAAAAAATACAAGAAAGTTATTTATTTATTTTTTCTCCTTCTTTTTTCCTTTACTTTCTTTTCTTTCTTTCTTATCTTTTTCTTATATATATATATATATATATATATATATTTATTTATTTATTCGCTGCTAATAGATAATAAAATAACATTTAATAAACTTCAAAAAAAAAGAAAAACAAATGTAGAACGAATAATGTTTTAAATATCGTCGAGAAAAGAACATTGTGTCCAACGAGTATCCATCGAATTATATATATATATATATATATATATATATATATATATATATATAT
>NC_057707.1:2794297-2798708 GCF_014466175.1 Vespula pensylvanica | reverse complement strand
ATATATATATATATATATATATATATATATATATATATATATATGTAGGACTTTATGGATACCTATTAAATATTAGAAATAATAAAATAAAAACTATTAACTTGAAAAAGCAAAGAACCATACATAAATGTTTGATATATAGTTTTACATATAATAAAAGAACAAAGGTATTATATTGAGTGTATTAGAAAGTGCGCGAAATAAACTTGAAATTATTTCAACCATTAAATATACCTAAACCAAAATTTATTTAAGGGCACGTTCCCAGGCAAAATTTCGTGAGTTATTGAAATTTTGACATGATTCATACGATCATTAATCATGTAGAATCTTCTTTAGATGCACTTTACGCATCGTTTCTATACCTAAGTCTTGACCACTGCAGAAACTTTTTGTATTACCGTAACTAATCAGAGAATAGTATCCATTGTCTCTTATTTCTTAGAAGGTCATAAGACCTAACTCTCACCGCGATTATTTAAACCTATTTCGGAACAACATTGCTATTTTTTTCCAATATTTATTGATAAGTATAACATAATAAATGTTGCAACGTTATGTTAAAATTAATATTTTCCTTTACTGTTTCTTAAATAATCTCTTAACTATGTCTCCCGCTCTCTCTCTCTCTCTCTCTCTCTCTCTTTGGCTCTCTAAATGTGTGTATCCTAGGTATAGATATTGCGTATGTGTGTGTATGTGTGTATCCTTAGAAACAGGTATGAATACACCCTACATATAAGTATAGAGATTGTTTGTTTGTTTGTTTGTCTGTGCGTACATGTGTGTATTGGGTCCTCGAACTAATATTAAAACCAATATTTTATTAACAGTTGTAAATATTAATACCTCTACCTTTTTATTTTTAAATTAAAAATATTTTATTTTATTCTCTAATGTTTTCCTTTATTCTTTCCTTTTCTTACCTTTACCTTTCCTTCTTATTCTTTTCTCTCTCTCTCTCTCTCTCTCTCTCTCTCATTTTCTCTTTCCTATTTGTTATTCCCATAGTTTCTTACTCCGATATCTGACCAATAAAATGGTTAAATTGGAAAGATGAAGTTAATATAAAAAAAAAAGGAAAATTAAATAAACAAATAAATAAATAAATGAAAATGTTAAATTGTATTCGTGCGATGCGATTTATTAGTTCGAATTATTTTTATTATAACATATCACGTATCGTGCTTGTTATTTGATATTTGAAAAAAGAAAAGTGAAAAACAAAGAGAAGAAAAATAAAAAAAAAAAAAAATAAAAATCTACAATTAATTCGAAACAGTAAAAATTGTTTCTAACGAATGATTGACGTTAATCTCCTTACCTTCTTTCTTTTACTTATTTTTTTCTTTTTCTAATCGCATTCTAAAAGCTCGCGAATTTTAGGATTTTTAAAAGTTTCGTGAGATCTAGACCGAACGAAGTATTAAGAGATTAGACGAGTAAACATTGTCTCAGGATATTTGTTATCTAGAATTTTTCGAGTATTTAAGCTCCAACTGGGCAGAATTATTTTCGACGATCTTTACAGATCAGATTACGTTATCTTTCCATCTTTTCTTCAAATACCAATGAAAGAAGAAAAGATGAATGTGTATATATATATATATATATATATACATATATATATACATATACATATATATATATGTATGTGTATATATATACCCAAAAAGATGACGAATTTCATCTATTAGATTGATATTAAATAGTATAGTTTTTACGAAAAAATCGATCTAATGTATATGATATATGTATTTTCTAAGTAGAAAAAAAAAAGATAATAATATTATCTAATATTAAATGAAATGGATCATTAAGAAATTCCATCGTCTAATATTTCATTCAAAGTTATACAGAACAGTTGGCTTTTATTATCCATGAAATCTTTCTAATCTTTTCACTCATTATCTGTCAGTAACAAGTAATTCAAACTAATCGTCACGATAAATGTTTTATAATAACATATTAATCGTATTATCCGTATAATAATTTAATTTTTAATTGCACTATCATTAATCGTAATTAATAAATCTACAAAGATCCCAGAGGAAGTTAATTACCTATTCCTAACTATATATAATCTTGAGACAAAATACTCGAAACTTTTTATAAACCTTGTCGTTAATTGATAATTAGAAATCCTTGTCACATAATACATAAATATTTTCAAAATTACATATTATTAACAATTATCTTTGAATCTCACGATCGTCGTCGTTCGAAATTACCACGTACGTTTATGAACAATTACGTAATAAACGATCCTACATTAAAAAAAAAAAAAAAAGAAAAAGAAAAGAAAAGAAAAGAAAAAGAAATAATAATAATAATAATAATAATAATAATAATTACGCGATTAATAAAACAATCAATTACAAATCAACCGATACAATCCAACTTGTTAAACAATATCAAAATAATAAAATTTATCTGCGAACATCGCACGATCATCCTACTTCGTAATTATCCGTCTTGGTCAGTCTTGTGCAAAGGTCAAGAAAAAAAAATTGAGAGAGACATAGACAGAGCCAGGGACAGAGACACGACACAGAGAAAAAAGAGAGAGAGAGAGAGAGAGAGAGAGAAGAGAGAAAATAAAAAAGAAGAAAAAGGAAAGAAAAAGGAAAGAAAAAAGAAAGAAGGAAAGAAAAGAAAGAAAAGAAAGAAAAGAAAGAAAGAAAGAAAGAAAGGAAAGAAGGAAGGGATGTTTGAGGAGCCGCGCCTCGAGGCCTGGCGTACTCTGTTCATTCCTCGTCACCTTCGATTGACAATTCTCAGGCTCGAAAACTCGTCTCTTCACGTTATTTGCCCTCTCTCTTTCTCTCTCCCTCTCTCTCTCTCTCCCATATTTCATACATTCGCAGAGAAAGAGATAGAGAGAAAAAGAGAGAGAGACAGAAAGAGAGAGAGAGAGAGAGACGAGGACGTTGGTCCATCCGTTGGACCTGAGTTAGTCTGCGCATGCGCACGTGAACGAGAACGTAAGGTTGACTATTACTGTCCCCCCTTTCCCCCTCCTCCCCACAAATTCCCCTCCTCTACCCCTCCCGCGCTTTTATAGCTCGTCTGGGTGGCGTGCATACCACCGCCATCTTGTTAGCCATGATTAAATATTGATGCAAGAACAGATATATATATATATATATATGTATGTACGTATGTACGTACGTATGTATGTGATGTGCGTGTGTAGATGTGTACGTAGATGTGTACGTGTGTATGTAGTATGTCGAATGGTTTTCCGTTCATGGAATCGGCCTAAGGGAATCTGGGACGGCAATTTCCAATTACTCCTTACGCTTTCGCTTCATTTTATCTCTATTCCTCTTCCTCCGTCCTCCATTCTCATCCTCATCTTGTTCTTACTCTTATACATATATGTATGTATGTATATATGTGTGTGTATGTACGTGGATCGTAGATGATCGAGTTCAGGTCGATCGATCGACGTCTAGCATTTCTTTTTTCTTCATCTTTTTTTATCTCTTTCTGTTTTTTTTTTTCTTTCCCCCCCCCCCCCTAAGACTGTTTAATAATTACGATAACGCTTAGTCGTGCATCGAAATGATACGTTGTAATAAAAAATAAAATGAAATTACGGTGAATTTCTTGGTATGTCTTAATAAATATCAGCCATTTTTTTCTGTCTTATTATATCTGCTTTTTCATCAAGTATAAAATTAAAAAGAGTAACGCCAAATTTCCATTCCTTCTCTCTCTTTTTCTCATGTATCATATTTATTGTAAATAATTGATAATAAGTAATTCGTCATTCTTTGAATAACAAATCACCCGTGTGCGTTTCAATAGAGTACTATCGTTATTATTTCAGTAATAAATCGCAAATCGTAAATATCACTTTTTAATGACTACAATAATAATCGTAATTACATATCAGATTTAAATCGTATCTATTTAAAAACGAGTAAGGAAATAACCGCGTTAATCACCCTTTCCCGTACCATTTACATTCATGAAAATAAAATAAAATCGTGTCGTAATTCGGAATGATAAAATAATGTAACCTATAAGCAAAGTAACCATCGACATTGACGATGGCGTAAGCAACGAACTCTTGGGTGCTAATTTGTTCGTCGACGTTCAACGATGAAGACGAACCGAACCGAACCGAACCGAACCGAACCATCCACCATTATTGTGCAAATTTTCAACGAAGCAGATTGTCCGTCCAAACAGAAAGAAAGAGAGAGAGAGAGAGAGAGAGAGAGGTAGAAAGAAAGCGAGAGAGATAGAAAAAGAGAGAGAAAACTTGACAATAGAGATTGAAGAAGACTATAAGATATATATATATATATATATATATGTGTATATGTATATAGATATATGTAGTATAAAGAGAATCCACAACGTTTAAGTCTTATGGAACCCCATGGAAAACGAGTGCTAA
>NC_057707.1:2789297-2791797 GCF_014466175.1 Vespula pensylvanica | reverse complement strand
AGTTATAGGGTTGTAATTTTAGAGAAATGAGAAAGTGTATAGAAGAAATAGATCTTCCGATTGTTTAAATAATATTCATCGAGTAAAAATATATACGAATGTACGTATTATGTATATATATATATATATATATATATATATATAAGTACATAGATAGATACATAGGTATATATCAAGAAGCAAGATTAACGAGCAGCCTGTGTCGTTCAATTTGATACGTCGAATTAGCGCGAAGCAAGAACCGAGCTCTCCGTATCGGTTATTAATGACTCGCCAGGCTAGCAATGTAAACGTCAGCGATGCGAAGTATTTCACGCTCGTGGACTAAACCGTGCTTAGGGAATAAATTGTTCTAAACTTTGTCCATTGTCGATCGACCATTTTTATCTATCGTGTGTGACTTACTTCTAAAATAAAAGACAAAAAGAAAAAAAAAAAAAAAAAAAGAAAAGAAATGTATATATATATTTGTTTAAATACATAATTTAATTATATAATCTAATAATTATAAATATATAATCTAATTAAAGTAGATATATATATATATACGTATATATATATATATATATATATAGATACAATCTAATTATCTATCATTCGAGTAATTCTTTAATATAACTAAAACTTAATCCAATCATCTAATATAATGCATATAACTTTTTACACGACTATAGAAATATGAAGACGTCGTGTATCAATTGATTGTGATACATAAATTATTTTCTTTATTCTAAAACATATATATGATATTTCTAACAATTCAATTATCATTGATTTTCTAATCGTTTAAATTATATTCTTCGAACACCTGTATACATACATACATACATACATACATACATACATATATATACATATCCATTAATTCAATTATCTTAATATCCATTAATTCAAATATATCTTAAACTTAATTTATTCGTTGCAACCACGTCATTCCAATTAAAGAACGTCGAAGAGAAATTCGCAAAAAAAAGTAAATGAATAAATAAATAAATAAAAAAAATGAGGTAGAGCAGGAAAAAAAAAAAAAGAAAGAAAAAGATGTAAAGAGAGTTCAAACTTAAGACTCTCTTTACGAGGGTAGATATTAGCGAAGCTGTCACTCACGAAAAGAGGTAGGTTGGTGTTAGAGACTTTAATTTTTTTTTTTTTCTTTTTTAACGTACGCCCCCTCTCCAAAGCCAACGAATATGTGAGCATGTGAGTACGTGGATACTTAGGCAGTCGTATACGTTCCAGCTTCAGTGGAATTTCGTTTAATTTTGCCAGCCACTGACGATAATAATGGACCATGAGAGAGAGAAAGAGAGAGAGAGAGAGAGAGAGAGAGAGAGAGAAAGAAAGAGAGAGATAGATATAGAAGAGAGTACCTTGAACATGATTAATTCGGTTTTAAACAGAGCATTAATTTCAACGTTTTCAGACTTAATGACTTGGAAAAGGCTTTTAATTACTAACATCGTTTACCTGGAGCATAATTAACGTATACGTCGATAATAGTCATTATTTTACGATAAGTGTATTATAATATAAGTGCATATATATATATATATATATATATATATATATACGTATATCTGTATATATACAATATTAATGATATCATAATAATATTCTGTATAATCTTTCTCTATCTGTTTTGTATATATCTATAGAAAAAGAAAGAGTGAGAGAAAGTATATATAAATATGTTTATATTATTGAATTTATATAAAATATTACATTAAACTCAATCGAGAAAAAAGAATTAAAAGATTCACTATTATTACAATTTAATACATACTTATATATACATATATATATATATATATATACATTTATCATTTTCTCGACATAGAAATTTATATATATGTATGTATATGTATATATACATATATATATCAAATTGATTAAAATTTAATTACACGAGATATTATCAACATCTATACATATATACGTTTAGATATATATATATACTTGTGAAGTTGTAAAAAGTAGGCACACGATGATATATGAGATAAAATAAATAAAGAGAAAGAAAGACAGAAAGAAAGAAAGAGAGAGAGAGAGAGAGAAAGAGAGAGAGAGAGAGAGAGAGAGAGAGAGAGAGAGAAGTAAATAAAAAAAAAAGAAATAAAGAAACGTGGAAGGGAGTGAGGGTGAAGGAGTGAGTTGAGAAGGGTAAAAGGGGAAAGTGGTACCCTGTTCTCGTGGCCAAAGTAATACCGTCGAAGTTCCTAGATCGTTAATCTTGCAGTCGGTCGTTCGATGGATAGCCGATATGTTGCCCGGTTGTACCTACACGAGTACATAGAAGCTTACTTATGTTGGTAGATGCGTACCTGCCGGGTGAGCCACACCCTTCCACGGGACGGTGGTTACGACCCTCTTTACGAGCTACGAGCTACGAGCTATGAGCTACGTTCCCCTCCAACCCTCTTCTACCAGTTCAAACATATTTTCTTTTCTTTTCTTTTCTTTTCTTTTCGGTTTTCTTTTATTTTTTTTATTGTTTTTTTTT
>NC_057707.1:2779229-2789287 GCF_014466175.1 Vespula pensylvanica | reverse complement strand
TTTTTGTTAGTCGATACTCTCAAATATACGTCGATACGATAAAACTCGGAATTATAATAATATAATATCGTTTCGATCGTAATACGATTTTAAAATCCTTTCGAAATATACAGAGATACTAATTTTTAATGATAAATATAAGTATTATATGATTTGTAATTGTTACGTCTATATATGTATGTATATACGTGTATTTATTGTATTATATTGTTCGTTTCAGTACAAATGTTGTACCTTTCTTTTTCTACCCACAGTCGATAAGATAGAACGCTACAAGGTTATCTTCAATAAATAACGTCTTTGAATGGTAACAACAAACAATGACTCATAACGATGCTCGATCGTAGAAAACGTATTGACCTTGTCTCCATCCATGGTCGGTAAAATAAAATACAGTGAATTATCTAATAGATATAATTCGCTTATAATGATAGACGCAATTATTATATTAACGATTTATAATTATTAATATCGTTCATTAAAATACGAGTAATTTGTTGGTTTATCCTTGATCGGTAATGTAGAACGTTTCTATAGAATAATCTCGCAGTTATATTTTATACTTCTCCTAAACCAAACGTAAAATATCACACATTTCTCTGTAAAAAGAAAAGATTGCATTAAAGTGTCTATAAAATTTACGAACCTTTCAACAAATTCAAGATATAGTTTCAAATAAACTCCAAGTGTATTGTCGTTGTCTATCTTAAAAAATATACAAAGTTATTTAGTTAGATTTGGTAAAAA
The DNA here is from genome assembly GCF_014466175.1 of Vespula pensylvanica. Lineage (NCBI taxonomy): Eukaryota > Metazoa > Arthropoda > Insecta > Hymenoptera > Vespidae > Vespula > Vespula pensylvanica. The sequence goes on along the minus strand of NC_057707.1, from coordinate 2,788,540 downwards.
GCATTTTATCGACAATCTTCCATCCGTCCTAACATACCGACGTATATTCAACGTGTCAATAATGATAAATATATTAAACAATTTGGACTATTCGAATGAAAATTAAGATACCAAAAGAAAGAATGTAATAATAATAATAATAATAATAATAATAATAATAAAAACGATAGTACGATTATAAAACGTATCGCACGAATTGAACAAAACAATTACCTAACCTATAAATTATACGTAAATATATCCAAGTATAAAAATAATAACTTCACTTCTATGATAAATCATTGAACTAACTCAAAAATATATCATTATAGAATAAGTTATAAGTTTTATAAAAAATATACGAATGTTTTTTCTCTAAAGATAAAAATATATTTACCAAACGAAGAAACCTTCCACACCGACCGAGGACCTCGGAGCGACTGACGATGAGTCGCGGCAACGAACGAGTCAACGAGTACCGCGCATGCGCGAAAAGTAGAGGGGATAACATCGAGGTTACGACGGGCTCGGTGGAACGAGTAGAAAGAGTATAGTACGAGCTGTCGTCGGAGTAACATCGTTTTTTTCACTTTATTTTCATTTCTCTCAATCTACTTTCTTAATCGAGTGTACACATATATTTGTATACATATATATATATATGTACACACATGTGTATATATATATGTATCCGAAAAGCATGTATTATCGTAAAAATCTTCTTCAAATTAATTACTCGATAAGATAACAGTGAAAAGGAAGGTTTGATTTTACTCGTCAAATAATTTCCCTTATCGATCGTCTTCGAAAAGAGTGTATGTGTTTTTGTTTTCTTTTTTTTTCTTTTTCCTTCGTCGTTCGCTCGAACGTATTATATATTAACGACCTTGCTTATTCCTCTCCCGTTCTCTTTCTATCTGTTTATCACTTTTTCTTCGAGACTCCGTTTCTCTTAATTATAATTTATACTGTATCATGTTCATTTGAATACTGAGAAGAACATTGCATATACACATCGTCTGTCGATAAACGTTTACAAGTAATAGAATTGAAAGAGGTAAGAGCGGTGTTAAAGGGACAAGGGATATAAGGGTAAGGGTAAGGGTAAGAGGGTGAAGGAAACATGTCTTCGTGTAGTGAACTGTCTCGTTCTCAAGAATATCAAAGCTTTCGAAGTTCTGTTCCCCTGAGAAAAATCGTCGTCGACGTCGACGGTACAAAGGTAAAATTCTCTTCTTCCTTTTTTCGTTGAAATAAATTATTAATAATATAATATATTGATGTTTATATCGTGTAAAATCGTATAAAAGAAAAATCATTTAATTATATTAATTAGAATCATACGAGTATGAATCAGAAATATCATATCATCGATATTAATGTTATTATTTGTTTTTGTTGTCATTGTTGAGAAACAATATTGTTTAATTTGTCGAAAAAGTCGATTATTAATTGTAACGCTCGATAAATGATTTGTTCGATTGGAATGATGAGCATTATATAAAATTTTTTTTTCTTTTTTTTTTTTGTTTGATTACTTTTTATGTATATGTATGTACCGTTTTTTCAGGGATGGAAAATTTACGATTCCAGTCCTAAGACAGTCAAATGTCCACTCATTTGTCTTCCTCCTGTTAGTGGTACTGCCGATGTTTTTTATAAGCAAATATTAGGCTTAGCTGCTAAGGGTTACAGAGTCATATCGGTGAGTTTAGTTTTTAATATGAAATTAAAAAAAAAAAAAAAAAAAAAAAAAAAAAAAAGTAGGAAAGAAAAAGAATTGAGAATCGAAATTATTATATTCCGTATAATTCATTCTATTTTTATCGTTTGTATACTATCTTATCGACCGTCGATAATAGCTGAAAAAAATAATGCAATTAAAATGCATTGCTACGTAACAGAGTAATTGATACTCACTCCTTCGTCTATTATTTTTTTTCTGCTGAATGCAAATGCAATTTAATCTGTTTTTTCTTTCCTTGTTTTATTTTTATTCATTTATTTATTTTTTTTTTTTTTTGTATTTATACTATGCAGGCCGAACCACCGGTATATTGGAACGTCAAAGAATGGTGTGACGGATTTCGAAAACTTTTGGATTATATGGGACTCGATAGGGTTCATCTATTTGGAGCCTCGTTAGGTCAGAATTAATGAACGTATGATATGATTATAGATAATTAATTAATTTCGTTCTACCTTATCGACGCAGTAAAAACGTGTCGGTCGATAAAAAAGAAAATCAAAATTTTTTATCATTCTTTTCCCTTAGGTGGATTCTTAGCACAAAAATTTACCGAGGTAAATGCTTACTGCCCGAGAGTAGCATCTTTAATTTTATGTAACACGTTTACAGATACATCTGTATTTAGTTACAACGATTCCGCTGCAGTGTAAGTAAGTTGAAAGTCTATAAGATTCGAGAGAATTAATAAAAATCTATGTATTACGAATTATCAAATTAACACAAATTTCTATTTATATATCTTTTTTTCTTCTTTTTTTTTTCTATTTTATCTTTAATTCTTTTCATTTTTGACTTATAGTTTTTGGATTTTGCCGTCGTTGGTATTGAAAAAAATGGTTATGGGAAATTTTACGACCGAGAAGGTTGATGGAGAAATTATCGAAGCTATCGATTTTATGGTCGAAAGAGTAAGAAAAAAAAAAAAAAACAAAAAAAATCTTTAAAAAGAATTTTTTTTTTTTTATTGTTTTTATTAAAAAAAATCATTCTCATTTTATCTTCTAAACTTAGTGTATATGTATTTGTATATATATATATATATATCAATTTCTTCTCTTCAGTTAGAAAGTTTAAATCAGCCGGAATTGGCGTCAAGATTAACCATGAACTGTATCAATTCTTATGTGCAACCAGAAAAAATTTGCAATTTGCCAATAACTATAATAGACGTCTTCGACGAGTACGCTTTATCGAACTCAGTCAGGGAAGAAATGTATAAATGTTATCCGAATGCTAAATTGGCACATTTAAAAAATGGCGGTAACTTTCCATATTTGAGCCGATCAGCTGAGGTCAATTTACATTTACAGGTAGATATATTAAAATTTGTTCACATACTTCTTTTTCTCTGTTCTTCTTCCTTTTTTTTTTTTTTTTTTTTTTATCGTCGTCATAATTATTATCAATATTGTCGATTAATCATTATTGCAAATCTTTTTACGATTGTCGTTATAATTATTTCTCTTGTTCCTTCTTTTTCTTTTCTTCGTTTTCTTTTTGCAGATACATTTGAGACAATTCGAAGGAACGGAATACTCAGCTTCAATCAGAACGAAAACTTAACGAATTGTAAAAAAAACTTAGCGATTAGTTTTATGTACATAGTCAACACACGTATACTTATATTCTCTTTTACTAATACATATTCACATTCGACAATATTAACACAAGCTTCCATTATCGATATTATCGAACATATGTGTTTGTAGATCAATGATCTAAGAGAAATCATGCGAAATTACATTCGAGTGAAATTCTATTTCTTTCGAGATATATATAAATTCATTTTTGATAAGACTGCATGTAATACTTGTTTCTACTATGTTTCTATGTTTCTTTTCTTTTTTGTTTCGTTTACAAAATTTTTTAAATCACTATTATTATTATATCTCGTGTTATCTCGTTAAAAAATTCACACGGCGATAAAATGTTTAAAAAAAGATCTCACTGATTAATTCCATCGGTGTAAAAATTTCTTACATATATATACATATATACATAATAAAATATGCAAGTATACTTAATTTAATTTGTATATAATAAGTAGAATAATCAACATAGACAAATCTCAAGATAAGTGTATCAGAATTAAATACGTAAATGTTATATACACTTTTGTTATAAAAAAAGAAAGAAATAAAACAAACAAAAATTCAATTTTTAATCAAATAAATTAAATCTTTTATATTAAAAATACTTCAATTTGTCTATAGTAATGTTCCATACACACACACACACATATACATACATCATACATACATACATACATACATATATATTTCTAATTTTTACTAACATATTGCAAATGTAATGTTTATTAACAATTTTTTATTCTCCTTTTCAATCCTTATTTTGAACAAACGAATTTAACATTTAGCTCATAAAAAATAAATACAATTTTCATAACAATATAGAAATAAAAATAATGCAATATTTTGTAATATTATTAAAGAGAGAAAATGTCTGACCTGCAATATGTTAACGAACTCAAGTAAATGAGATGAGAAGTAAAGGAGACCATAGAAAAACCAAGTATCGATTGTTGCTTCGTACTCTCCCTCACCAAAGCACCGGTTTCATGTTCTCGATCTCGGATTACGGTCTCTTTAGATCCAATATATATATATATATATATATACACACACATACAATACACTACACACACAATGGTTAGGAGTATATATGAGTATGTAACCACATAAATATATATATATATATATATATATATATATATATATAGCATGCTTATGCTAGTGAAAATTAAACCATAGACACTATTTTCAATGTTGATACTTATACATGAGAAAATAATTCTAGAAAACCTTTAACGTTCTTCATTGTCGTATAAAAAATAATCACATATTTATTTCTATGTTATTGAACTAATTCTTATCATTCTTAATAAGAGTTATTACAGATCATTGAAATGTTTTTAATTAATTCATAACTCTTCCAAGTTACCTCGACACAGATTCTTATTATATATTTTATATCAACTTATGTATTTCTTATTTGAATTTTTGCCATTGATATGTTAACTTTCCAAAGATACTTTTATTTTTCTTCTTTCATTTCAATTCTTTATTCAATTCTTATTTCTTTATTTCAATTTTTCTATTGTATCAATTGAAGATAATAGCAAATTAATATCGTTGAAATTCTTCCATCGATGTCCATGTTGTTTTCTATATCACCGGCATATACATTCTTATATATTCTAATTTATATCCTTAATTATATCCTTAATAAATTAATTCATCTAACAATTTCCTTAATTACTCGTCGAAGCATTAAAACTTTTCACTTAGTTCTCATCGGCTTTATATTTTATCTGATATATGCATTCTTATATATAATTTTTATTCTTCTGCTGTAAATCATACTTTCAATATCTCTCTACTATTATCGAACGAATGAATATAACATTTTCAATCGATCAACAACTTGTCAAAGTTGCTTTCATTTATTCTTCCACTCGTACATTCTTACATATTTCTTTATCATAAGTCATTCCATAGATTAGATTAGAAACTACGTAATCCCATTTTGCAGAAAACTTTCTTAGCGTTTAAAAAAAAAAAAAAAAAAAGAAAGAAAGAAAAAATCAGAAACGACTTGAAACGAATAAGATTACTCTGTATTACTTTGTTGTTATTAAATCGTTGTTATAAAATAATTGAAACAAAATGACGTCGTGTACTTTGTATAGGTGATAACGAAACTGACGAAATTCTTTGAACCCGATATAAACAATAACAAATAAGTTTCCACAAAGATGACAAACGATAGGACGACTCGAACTTTTGAAACGTTTTCTCTCTTCTCCTTCTTCTCTTTCTCCCTCTACCTACTACTACTTGTTCCCTTCTTCCTCATATTCTTTCTCTTTTCTTACAAAGCAAACGGTGACCGAAGCACCGATCAGTTGCTGCTCATCGTTTGCCAGGTTGACACGTTCTACGAGTTTTTTTTTTAATTTTCCACCCACGCAGTAATTATTATTTCTTTTTCTAAATTTATTATTATCGACGTACCGATCATTATACTCGTTTGACTTCTATCTATCTCTTCATTATCTATTCGCGATAGATACTCGTATCAAAAAAAAAAAAAAAAAAAAAAAAAAAAAATCAACTTCGTATAATACTTTTGTTTATTTCTTTCTTTCTTTGTTTACTTTATTCGTAAAAAAAAAAAAAAAAAGAGGACGACCGTAATCGGTCGAACAAAATTATTTCGAATATTAAATCAAAATATAATTTATAAAATGGATTTCAACGTTCTGTTTATAATAACATAGAAGAACACGAAATGACGAGTTTGTTATTTATTTCGTTGTTTGCGTTTTAAATTACCGATTCAGATAAGAGATTGAGAAACAAAGAATATATCGATCTTTAAGATGTAAGTACGTATATACCGGACACTTGTAAATGAAATTTAATATTACGTTTCCGGTCGTTGTGTCACCGTGTTTCATAAATATATCAAGCAACGTTCCAAGTTACACCGTAACTTTCTTATCTCGAGAAAGAAATCGTTTCAAACGCGAACTTCCATAAACGGAAAATAGCTTCGGGCTGGTCTTTCCAGTGAAAGGAAAAGCAATTCCAAGAGATTCATTTTACTTTTAAGAATATAATTTTAAGAAAAAATTGTAGTTAACAAGATGTAGTTTTTCTTTGAATTTTCTTCAAATGTTAAGGACCCAAACGATTTAATTATTCAGAAGATTTATACTCGAGAAATAATCTTTCGATCGTATTAATACCGTTAATAATCAGTTTTAAAAGATTAAACATACTTCTAACAGCTGCCTTGCGTTATTAAGAATAATAATTTTATCATAATTTATGTTAATCTCCTTTGTTATCTCATGACGTATTTCTTAGAGTATTTACTCTCTTTTAATGCAGATTTTCTTTCGTTTATAATTAGTTAGCTTTCGTTCTAGTACGAATAAGAGACAAGATGATGAGTAAAACGAATTGTTCTTTCTACGTTTCTTTGGATCGAAACTGATATATCGATAAAGCATTAATAAGAAAGAAAGAAAGAAAGAAAGAAAGAAAGAAAGAAAGGAAGGAAGGAAGGAAGAAAGAAAACAAGAAAGAAAAGGAAAAACGGAAAGAAGAAAAATGGAGAAAAATTCTAAAATGGAGACTGGACTACTCGGCATGGATAATAATAAAGTATCCATGTCGACAAAATTGGCTTATGCCTTGGGACATATTTTCAACGATCTGACGGCAGCCATGTGGTTCTCTTATACTTTAATATACCTACAAAAGGTTTCTCTCTTGGAACCAATAATGGCTGGCACATTGTTGTTGTTAGGTAAATAAGATATTATGAATAAAACCTAAATCTTAAAATAGCTTATAATAACATAGAACGTTATTCGAAGGTCAAATCGTGGATGCTTTCACAACGCCAATCTTTGGCTTTCTCGTCGATCGTTACTGCAAGAAAAAAATATGGCACGTGATTGGCTCCGTTTTGGTCACCCTAAGTTTCCCAATTATTTTTGGAGGTTTCGCTAATACCTCCAACTCTATCGTCATGTTCTTTTATATACTGAGCATCGTAATCTTCCAGATTGGCTGGGCAGCCGTACAGATCTCGCATTTGTCTATGATCCCGTCGTTAACAAGCTCGTTACTCGGTCGAACCGAATTAACAGCTATAAGGTAAGGAAGATAGACCAAATCAAATAAATTATATTTATATTCACTCACTCGTAAGTTGTTTTTATCGTAGGTATTCAGCACAGGTGAGCTCGGCGGTAGTAGTTTTCGTTGTCACATGGATCGTCCTTCCGACGAATGGCGAATCGATGGTGCTACTCGATCAACACGACGACTACAAATTCAGAGTTAGTATTAAGAAAAATAAAAAGAAAAAGTAAAAGAAAAGAAAAGAATAGAAAACGGCTAAATAATTTTCATTTCCATGTATAAAAAAACATATTTCCAAGACATTGGACCAATCCTTTCGCAGAACATAGTGATCGTTGTAACGGCATTCGGTTTGACTGCGACCACTCTCTTTCACATTCTCCTGAAAGGAAATCTTTTGGAAAATAGGAGTCAATCACAAGCCAAAACGAATCCCGACGAATCTAGTTGGCTCTTAGACGGTTTTTCAAGTCCAAGAAGATCCTGGTTTGGTACATCGATATTATTAAGAGTGGCCATGTTGTACGTTGCAAGCAGATTATTTATAACCCTTGCTACTGTTTACTTACCACTTTATATCGAGGAAACGGCAGTTGGTGGTAAACAAGCGTTGGCTACGGTACCATTGGTATCTTACTTATCTTCCTTCATAGCCGCGTTGTTGTTGAAATACATGAACAGATCTTGCGGAACAAAGGTATATAAATTCGAATTATTTCATAATTATACGCTAACTTTACAGTACGCCATTCGTATATTCCGTTCATTTGATACTGATTATTATATCGTTAAATTATTTAGATATGTTACCTTTGCGGAGCTCTCATAGGTATTCTTTCGGCAGCCATCACAGAATTTGGCGGGAGCCACGGAGTCGTTACGTATACAATAGCCATTCTTATTGGTGCAGGCAGTTCGATAACCATGGTAACGGCTTTAAGTGTTACAGCCGAAATTATTGGTCCTCGAACTGAAAAAAGTGCATTCGTTTATTCGATCGTAACGTTTCTTGATAAAGTCGTTACGGGATTGGTCGTAGTACTTATTGAAAGATGGTAAGTTGTCAACCCGGGAAAATTCAAATTTGGATTTTCAATGAATATCGAATATCTTTTTTTTTTCTCTTTGACTTTTTATCGATTCGTTTTTTCTTTATTTTGTCATTTTGTTTTCTCGTTTCGTAGGAGATGTCATCAACAAGAATTATGCCCAAATTATAATCGAGACACTTTAGCGATCGTTTGTGCATCGTCGATGCTGCTTGGTCTTGTTACTTTGTTATCGGTGTCACGTTGTTTAACATAAATGTCCGATTATTATTATTAATATTATTAGTATTATTTTATTCATTTTTTTTTTTTTCGAAAAGATCTTTTGATAATACTCACGTTATTTCGTATATATATATACATTTTTTTTTTTTTTTTAGCAATATATGTTTTATTGTTAACGTTTGTTCTTAGATCGTTTCGTTGATCGATTAGTATCTAGGAAGATTAGAACGAATTATTATTATTTTAGTTTTTTTATCGTTTTTTTTTGTTTTCTTTTTTTTATCTTCATTAAGATTTTCAAACGATAAACCGTTCAAAGATCGAACCGTTTAACCATTTCCTGAAGTATTACTAAAGATTAAAGATTTTAACAAATGGAATATTATTAGTAATTCATTTCGAAACAATCGAAGTCGTTTTATTTTAGTAATATTTAATAATAATACTTTTTTTTTAATTTTTGTACACAAGCGAAATTATATTATTGATTTTTAAGTTAACGTCCACTAGATTTTAGAGATATTTTTAAGATTTTTTATATCTGGATTTTGGAGGTTAATTAACCGTTTGTAATAAAACAAAACGAGAGAGAGAGAGAGAGAGAGAGAGAGAGAGAGAGAGAGAGAGAGA
>NC_057707.1:2773855-2779129 GCF_014466175.1 Vespula pensylvanica | reverse complement strand
GAGAGAGAGAGAGAGAGAGAGAGAGAGAGAGAGAGAGAGAGAGAAACAGAGTTAACCTAGAAGCAATGAAAAATTTTTGATATAAAGTAAATATAATTTAGTCTTTTGCAAAGTCGAAAGTCGAATGAAAATAATCGAACGAATGTTTTGCACGCATATAATCTCTCGGAACTTGTTTAATAAATTACAATTTGTTATAAATAAACTTATTACTATCGTATTATAGTATGAATTTTACCTTTGACCACGCGGCGTCATCGTCGATGTTGCATGATCTGCAAGAAAATATAGAAACAAAAAGTTGAATAATTAATTAGGCGCTAAGTAGAAATTTATTTCTTTTTTTATGCAAAAAAATAACAATAACATATTGTTTTATGTCGAGCAAATTTCTCGAATATCGTACGTTCTAACGAAAGAAGACTCATCGATAATTGATAATAGAATATTTCTAATCGACAAAAAAAGAGAAGGATATAAAAAACTATTCGTAAAAAATTCCATACCTAAAGATCCAGATGCGCAGTTCGAAACAACTTGGAAAAACAATTGGGCCAATCAATTCGAATGCTGCGTTCAACTTTTTTTTATATAAATAAGTAACAAGAATATATTTTTTGACGACGCACAATTTCCTCGATCATCGAAGCTTAACGCGAGAAGAGACTCGTCGATAATCCATAATCGAATATTTCTAATCGGCCAAAGGAAAGAAAAAAGAAAAAAGAAAAACGATGAAAGAAAAAAAAAAGAGAGAGAGATATATATATATATATAATAGAGAAAACACGAATAAAAAACCGTTTCAAAAAAATCTAGGCGCGCGTCTAAACAACGGATGATAATAGTACGAGAAAAAGAAAGGAAACAAAAGAAAAAGAAAAAAGAAAGAAGAAAAAAGAAGGTAAAGAAGAAGAAGAAAAAGAAAAAAGAGGAAGGGAAAAAAAGAAACTAATAACGAGAGAAAGAAGGGAAAAAAAACGAAACGAATTATATTTGAATGTACGTTCGCAAGATGGCGACGGATAGTGCGAAAGTAAGAGCTAACCAAAACGACGGAATAAATCGAAAACATTGGCGCTACGATCGTACGGCGTGGGTAAAGACGGGCGGAAGATGCGCGTAGGAACATTGCGCAGGCTCTTGTTTTGCTCGACGGTATAACGGCGAGGGACATAGAGGAGAGTTCGTTATTGGTGGAGTTAAGCGAAGTGGGGCGAGAGGAGTGGAGAGGGGATAGCGAGGCACGCTCTCACGGGGCATGGCGTGGTGTGCGTTCTAGTAAACAACTTGTGCGCGACTCGCGCGGATAGAATCCGTTTGGTCTCGGCGAATTTTTCCTATTTTCCTTTCTTATTTATATATATATATATACACATACATATATATATGTGTGCATGCATACGTACGTGTATGGATACAAACAGATACATTAATAAGATAGCACGCGCACAGAGAAAGAGAAAGAGAGAGAGAGAGAGGGACATAAACAGATTAATAAAAAATATAAAAGTGTTATGTATATAAATTGGTCCATCGAGGAGCACGAAATGCCGAGAAAAGATCCTACGCGTCTGTGAGTCCTTCGCGCGCGCGTGTGTGTGTGTGTGTTTTGTGCGTTACTTTATTAAACGAATTAAAGAAATAAATAAATACATAGGAATATTTTACATACATATATCTACATACGCATACGTACGTACATATATAACTACGACGACGATATTCGAATGGAATAACTTTCGGTGAGTGCGTGCGTGCGTGCGTTACTCTCGATAAAGTGTGTGTTGGTGTATTAGTGGCGTGTATATATCTCTCTCTGTCGGAGCTACTCTCCTACGCTATTTCCGCCTATTTTTTTTTCTTCTATCTATCCCTCTCATTCTCTTTCTCTTTCTCTCTCTCTCTCTCTCTCTCTCTTTCTTTCTTTCTCTCTCGCTGCGTATTCTCTATCTATCTATCTCTAGACGATACAAAACGTTCTAACCAACGACCTCGTTTTTCGGTGTGTTCTCTCTCTCTCTCTCTATCTATCTATCTATCTATCTATCTACTCCGTACATTTATATTGCGTAGTGTGTCTGTGTGGTACGTGTACGTGCGTTGTTTGTGAGAAAAAGAACGAGAGAGAGAAAAAAGAAAGAAGGAAAGAAAGAAGGAAGGAAGGAAGGAAGGAAAGAAGAAAGAAAGAAAGAAAGAAAAAGTAGACAAATATATAGATAGAAAGAGGAAACAGAGAGAGAAAGAAGAGTATCAGAGAAGTGGACATCGTGGATGGAAATAGAGCGTCTTCAAGGGATTTTCAATCGTGGATGATGGTACGCCGCACCATTTCATCGTCGTCAACAACGTTGTCGTCGTCGTCGTTAACGTCGTCAACATCGTCAACGTCGTAGTCGGCTTAGACGTCGTAACACGCCGTCTCGGTAAGTCCCCCTCCCTCTATCTTTCATCTCACCCTTCTCTTTCTCTCTCTCTCTCTCTCTTTCTCTCTTTCTCTTTCTTTCTCTTAACTATCCTTCTTCATCATCCACGCGTGCCTACGACGTATATTTTCGGAACACGAGCACACCAACGACGCTACTTACTTATTTACTTAGTTAGTTAGTTAGTTAGCTACTTAGTTACATACGTACGTACGTTACGTATGTATGGATGGATGTATGTATGTATGTATGTACGTACTGCTAATGCTGTCTCACTCCAACTCATTTACAATAATATCGACGAATAAATTGTATGACGGGTGCCATTATTACGACCGATGATTTCAAATTACCCGCCTTTGTTATTATCCTCATTTTTCTTTATTATCTTCTTTTGTTTCGTTTTGATTTGCTTTTCTTCCGTTTTTTATCATGTTTTTTGTTCTTTTTTTTTTTTGTAATACGTACGTAGTGTAAGATATAGAGAAACACAGAGAGAGAGAGGGGAGGGAAGAGTACATATTTTTCTTGCATTTATTGTAGAAATGAAAACTCGATCGATTTGAGTTAGCGAGAAAGAGATAGATAGATAAAATAGAAATAAAGATAGAGATAGAGATAGATTTTGGAAAAGGGTGGCTCCCAGGGCGTTTCTGTGAAGAACACTCTCGACTTATTTCTTCCGCGGGAGAAAGCATCGATCTTAAAGAAAGAGAGGAGATAGATAGAGTGAGAGAAAGAGAGAGACTGGAAAGAGGAAGGGAGGGAGGAATAGGAGGGAGGGGAATCGAGAGAGACGTTTTTCACCCTCGATAACGAGTCCCACTATCCCCCCCTTCTCTCTCTCTCTCTCTCTCTCTCTCTCTCTCTCTCTCTCTCTCGTTCTTAGAAGTATATCAAAATACGTGCGAATACGTTGATCATATTTTTGGAAAGTTTTCTCTCTCTCTCTCTCTCTCTCCTCTTTCTCTTTCTCTCTTGCAAAGACATATCGCCTTTCACACGACGATTCTTCGTTTAGTCACTGACCTCCCGTTCGTTCGGGTAGCTTCGTTCGTCACCGTTCTCCTTCGTGTTGTCGTCGTCGGCGTCTTCGGCGTCGTCGTCGTCGTCGTCGTCGTCGTCGTCGTCGCCGCGTGCGTCGTCGTCGTCGTCGTCGTCGTAGTAGTCATCGTCTTCTTTTTCTTGTTTACCACGAAGGGACGATGAAAGAGCGAGAGCGAGAGAGAGAAAGAGAGAGTGAGCGTATGTGTACGATATATCTGTGTGTTTGTGTATAGAAGCCGAGTAAAAGAGAGTGAGCGAGAGAGAAAGAAAGAGGGAGAAAGAGAGAGAGAGAGAGAGATTCGGAAAGAAAGAGCAAAAGCGAAAGAGACAGAAAATCGTGTGCCGATGGCGGCAGCGGACCACCGAGCTCGAGGAAAACGCCGGCGTTCTTGCTTCTCGCTGGATTCCTTTACGGTCGACGGCGCTGAGAGCGAAGGGAGAGAGAGAGAGAGGGTATCGATCGGACCTACCGGTTGTTGGTTGCCTACTACTACATTACTACACTACTACTACTACTACTACTACTACTGCTAGTATTATTACTAATACTATTACTATTCTACACTACCACTACTACTATTACTACTGCACTACCACAGCGTTGCAACCGTCGCCAATGGTTGCTCTCTCTCTCTATTCTCTATTCTCTCTCTCTCTCTCTCTCTCTCTCTCTCTCTCTCTCTCTCTCCCGCGCTCTCTATATCTCTCTTCTTTCTCTCTCTTCTTTCTCTTTCTACTTTTACTTTTGATGCCCTTTAACGAAAAAATATCAACCTGATTTTTCAGTCGAATAAACCGGGAATATGAAGAGATCAAAGAGATATTTTTGAGGTTAGATTTCCTTAGGTTTTTATCATCGTTTTGTTTCGTTAGTTTTTGTAACCTTTTTCCTTTACTTTTCTTTTTTTTTTTCATTCTTTTTCCTTTTATTTCTTCCCTTTTTCTTTTTCTTCTTCAGTCGTCGAGCGCGCCAATTTCATATCGATGATATTGGATGGAGGATTTTATTATTAATAATAAATAATTGTAAAATGAGATTAATAGGAACTGGGGAGGATTAGAGAATCATTGATTAGAAATCGATAAAAGATTATGTTAAGTTCGATAAATTATTTGTTCATATGTATATTGAGTGTGTGTGTGTGTGTGTTGTGTTGTGTTGTGATGAGTTACAATAGTTCGCTTCCTTGCTACATTTTTAACGAGAAATATCAACATGTAGAGTCGAATTCAAGAGGATTTAGGATGAAAGGATTTTTTTTGAGGTTAGCTTTTTTATGTGGTTGAATTGGATTCTTTCGGACGATTGGTCAAGCGCGCGAATTTCAAATTGGAAAAGGAAAAATATGACGTGATATTTTTGAAGAGATATAGAAGTATATATATATATATACATATATATATATATATATATATAATTACACACACATTGCAGTTCGCGAATTAGGCAGCATATTTGAACATCACGTTCGGAAAAAAAGGCAACGAAAAAAATAAATCAAAATGAAGAAAAGATCTTATTAAAAAAAAAAATTATTGCAAATGTTTCGATAATATAATAACAACAAATTAAAAAGAAACGATATACCAAAACATAGATAAGTAATAATAATAATAGTAAAAACTAGGAAATGAAAAGAAAAGCAAAAAAAAAATAATTCTCAACCTCTTTCATGAAATTCCTTCGTGTTGTTCGTCTCTGTAGAAAAACGCGGGAATTTCAAACGAACCGAGGTTTATGAATGACTGACGTCATCGTCGTACACACATAAATGACGTTGCAAAAAGTAAGAATTTCTAA
>NC_057707.1:2751355-2771355 GCF_014466175.1 Vespula pensylvanica | reverse complement strand
GTGTGTATATACGTATATAAAGTTATTATTAAAAATAAATTTGATATGTTGTGAGAAAAACAATACGATTTTATAACGTATAATTATTTTCATTTTTCGATAACAGAGTGTATGGAGTGTTACAGAGAATAAATACAGACGCATAAAATTAAATAATATTTTGATAGACGAATATACGTGCAAGATAATTGAAATAATATTAATTGGTATAATAAGTATATATCGATGTACGTGTTTCGTCGACGTAAACGACGATATTTAACCTTTCGTTAGAAACGTCACATAAAATAGTACGAGCACGACCTAGTCGGTGATGTCGACCTCAATACACTGAGAAAATAAGGCCAGGCCACGAGAGCCAACGAGGCCGTTAACGTTTCGTTAAGATTTTTCAACGATCTCTTATGATTTTTTTCCTTTGACGATCGACATCGATCCTTTCTAATTATTTCTTTTTTATTTTTTTTTTTTTCATTTTTATTTATTTATTTATTTATTCATTCGTTTATTTTTCTTTTTTCTTTGTTCGTTTGATTGTTTGTTTTTCTGTTTGTTTGATTTTTATTTCTTCATTTAATCTTCGTCCTTTTATATACAAAAAAAAAAAAAATCAACATGGCCGATACGAAACATCACATACACAGGCGCGCGCGCGCGCGCACATTCAATTACATAAACAATTTGTATAGATAACATTTTTTTAATGATTATAATTACGGTGTTTATAAAGTACGAAGTTATCAATCTTAATTCTAATAATAACAATAATTTTCTAATAATATTCTTCGTTAAAGTAACGTGTGCGTTTGCAGTAATTAAGAAGTTTACTTACGCCAATTAGTACCCTTCACGATCGGCTGAATTTTCATTTAATTATATATATATATTTTTTTTCTTTTTGTATATATGCTAGCGAAATGTAGCCCTAAGACAAAAAAAAAAAGAAAGAAAGAAAAAAAAAAGAGAAAAGGATGAAAACTTAACGAAATTAAAGTTTTCATGTATATGTATATTTAGCATACATATATATACACACATTTCATAAACTTTGTTAAAACATGAGATGCAAAATTCTAAATCAAAAATTTCGCACGTTTAATCGACATTTATCAATGAAATAAACAAAACAATTAAGAAATTTTAATCTTATTATTAATCGTATTACACAGTAATTAATAATTAGAAGCTTGCAATGCTATAAATTTTATTTTGGCTACTACATGCGATCAATCGATATTGATCATTGTTACAACTCACTATTAATTTCTATGAACGAAACAATGAACAATAAAATAAAGAAATAAATAAAAAGTATAAGAAACGAACTTCGAATATATTGAAATTCCTAATGTGGCTTCTTCTAATTAATCGTATTAATCATTTAATTAATTATATTACGAGTCATCGCGAATACCTACGAATTCAACAACTAACAATTATATTAAAGAAATTAAATAAATGAATTAAATAAATGATTAAATAAATAAATAATGTAAGAGAGTAAAAAAAAAAGTATTATTGGATTAACTCGAGTGATTTTAATCTTACAATTAGTGTGAACGTCCTGAAGAACTATTCCGGAACAGAATTTTCGATGCACATTGCAAACAGTAGAGAAGGTAAAAGGGTAGAAAAGAGAGAGAGAGAGAGAGAGAGAGAGAGAGAGAGAAAAAAACGAGAAAAATAAAGGACTAGAGAGAGAGAAAGAGAGAAATGGAGGATCTCTCCGGCTGGCTGGTTCGCTTCGCGTTAACAGTTCGTAGCTTAACCTTCCGTTACTCCCCTCGAGTTCTACCTATATCCTGTAATGTAAACTGCATTCCACACCGTGTACAGGATGTCCCGAAAGTAAACGGCAGGTGGCTTTACAATCTTTTTACGTTTTTTTTTATCCTTTTTTTTTATTTCTTTCCTTTTTTTTTTCTTTTTTTCTTTTCTTCTTAAACACCTTACCGCAGTAAAAAGATACCTACGTAAGTGCATATCTCTTTCTCTTTCTCTTTTACCTTTTATTTGTACATTCTTCTCTGTCTCTTTTTATCTTTAAATGTTTTTCTCTTTCTCTCTCTCTCTTTCTATATATATATATATATATATATATATATATATATATATATGTCAGCACATATATCTTTCTCTTTCTCTACATGCATCTATGTTGGGTCAGCCAAAAGTTTCTATGCTTGTAGTTTCACAACTTCGTGGGTTAAAGAAAAAGGGAAAGAATAATTAGCCTAAAAGAAAAAGAAGTCTTGAAAAAGAACGATTAATTTTCTCTCTCTCTCTCTCTCTCTCTCTCTCTCTCTCTCTCTCTCTCCTTTTTTGTTTTATTAAATCATCTAGGAACTTTTGGCCCACCCTTTATTTATCCATTTTTCTTCCTTTTTCTATGTATTCCTCTTTCTCTTTCTCTCTCGTCTTATCATCTTCTATCTTTTTCTCTTTTTCATTCTTATTCTCTCTTTTTTTTTCTTTTTATGCGCCCTCTCTCTTATCTTCCCCTTTTACCGATCCCCTCCCCCATTTTTTTTTTGTATATACTGTTATAAGGAAAAAAGAGAAAAAAAAAGAAAAAGAAGAAGTCCTTTCGAAGTTGCCGGCATCGTGTCGAGTATGCAAAGTGCAACGTGTCCATAGGTTCCACGAACGATATTTCATCGCGGGATGGGAAACACCATGCATTCCAAGATCCTCGTCCGTTCACACACGGACATAGGGTGAACACCCCCTACCTTTCCCCACTCCATTCCACCCCTGTTCCCTCGTGACCGAGGAAGTACCCACGCGAACGATCGACTTTATTTTTTTTTTCTTTCTTTTTCTTCTTTTACTTCTTCCACTTTTCATCTTCCCTCAAAAATCGTGTGATTTTTGTCTTCCTTCTTCCTTTCTTTTCGATTTAAAAAAAAAAAATTGTTTTCTTTTTTAATAATTCTTTTTTTTCCATCTTTATTCTTTCCTTTTTTTTTTTATTTTTTTTTTGTTTTGAATTTATTTCTTGTCCTTGATCCAGCATAGTTCATAGTTGTACGAATCAAAATAATTCCCATAATTAAAGGAAAATAATTGTTATTATTTTACATACTTATATTACTTCGTATTATATACATCATCTTTTTATTACTATTATAATTAGTATGTAATTATCATTTTAATATTATCTTACATACGCGCGTGTGTATGTGTATATATATATATATATATATTAATTCCTTACATATTACACATTGTTGAAACATATCCAATTACATAACATCCATTATAACATCGTATACATAATTACAATTTCATACAATATATCTTTATCGAGTACAACATTCTCTTTCCATATATTATACATAAATCATCATAACAATTTTTATAATAATTAACAGAAATATGAAACTACCTAACGCACATCTATCTATACATATCCACACACACACACACACACTTACACACACGTAGAAATTAAAACTAACAATAAGTAAAAGCGGCACGTTTACAATACCGACGAAAAACAAGCGACAAACGTTTACGTATATAACAACCGCATTCCAAAGCGGATCCCCGCCATATTTGAATCTCTCTATCCTTTTCCCTTTCCTGTCTCCCGTTCTTCCACCCCTCGCCACCTTCCTTCTCCCTCCTCCCTCCTCCCTTCCCCAATCTTCGTTTCTCTCTCTCCACAGTATTTATCTTGTTTCCTCGCCCTTCGGTGCTTCGTCTCTACGTCAACCGGCCATCGGACCTCCTTCTACCCAACCTCCCCCTCTACTTCCCCCACTATTCTCTCGGTCATCATCCATGACTACCTCTCCTTCTTCCTCTTCCTCTTCTTCTTCGTCTTCTTCTTCGTCTTCTTCTTCTTCGTCTTGTTTTACTTCTCAAGACCACCACGACCGCATACCATATTCCCTTGAGGCGTGGGTAAATACTTAAGCGGGCACCCTAAGTGCCTACCTATCGTCGCTAATAAACTCGTGCATCATCGTTCCTTCTCGTGTGGTTTCGTCATTTTTCTTCTATCTTTCTCTCTCGGATCTCTCTCCAACTTTCTTCTCTTTGTCCATCTTTTTCTCTATTTTTTGTTTCTTTTCTGATCACTCTTTTACTCCGCTATTGATTTACTCGCCCGTGATATATTTAATATAAATTGGTAGAAATGAATAAGAATGTATTCTTTATATGTAAAGAGATTAATAAGAACGTCTGCATATTAGAAATTAATTCGGGAGAAAGATATGTGATAATAATAATTAATGAGATTAATATGAAAATTCTATATAATACGAATGTAGAAACTAATATATATATATATATATATATATATATATATATATATATATATAGGTAATAGGAATATTTGAACGAATCTAATGAAAGGATTATTGGATTATTCATTTTTAAAGATTAAAAAAAAAGAACGAAGAAAATCATTATTTATTTTCCTAGTTACATATAAAAAAAAAAAAATCGTATCTATTAATATATTTCATAGGAAAAAGAGAAGATCGATCGATCGATCGATACACTTGTTTCTCGTTATTGTTTATCGTTTTTATTTCGAAGTTTTAAAATTAACGAAGAAATCGATTTCGATAAGATACACTTTGAGACGTAGTAAGAACGTACACGTAAATACACATATATACGTATATAGCTATGTATGTACGTATATACATACATACGTATGTACTGCGTACGTGTATCTCGATTATCGTTCGATCGATTTTTTCGATTTCGTTGTCCTCGAACGAGAAAGAAAGAGAGAAAGAGAGACATTCAGAACGCACGTGAAGCCACAACGACATAAGTGGGTCGTAGAAGGCCGTGGACAATATATGTATCTATCTATGTATGTATGTATGTGTATGAGAGAGGGAGAGAGTGAGTGAGTGAAAGAGAGAGAGAGAGAGAGAGAGAAAGAGAAAGAGAGGGGGAAAGAGAGAGAGAGAGAAGTTTCGATTTTCCCACGGTCTCTGAAGGTACTCGTGGAATTCCGGGTCGAATCGAGAATCGATACTCGTAAGATGTCTCTATATATCGATAATCTCGATTTAATTAAATCGATTTAAACGTTAATCAATTAAATCAGTTAAAATCAATTTCATATGATTAATATATATTAATGTTTATTCAGTGGATTCAAACAATTTATTAATTCGTAAACATTATAATTATGAAGCGTATATTGAGATTAATATATATATATATATATATAATATAAAGCAGCTATACCGATCATTATATTTGATATATAATTTATAATTGAATATAAAAAAACAGAGGAGGATAACGAAGTATATTTAAAACGAAGAAGAAATCGAATATATATTTTACGGAAAAAAAAAAAAAAAAAAAAAAAAAGTATGTGTGTGCGAACGAATTCATAGGAAATTTTTAAAGAAAATTTATGATTGGCAAATAATAAAAACGAAGAAAAGATTCACACGGTTCACTGATTATATCAAAGTTCGAGTTTAATTTTAGCTTAAACGTCATCGTCAGCAACGCGTGAAATATGAAGGGTAGAAAAAGAAAGAGAAAGAGAGAGAAAGAAAGAGCTCAGGCGTCGTTTCCGCCTACGGAAGCGCACGTGCGTGCTGTGCACGTAATATCAAACGGAAGAAGGGCATCGTGCGTTTTCTCATTCATTGTTGGTAATACTAGACTCTAACAGTGATAGTGGTAGTAATCGTAGTAGTAGTAGTAGTAGTAGTAGTAGTAGTAGTAGTAGTAGTAATAATAGTAATAGAAAATTCCCTAAACTTGAGTGAAACGAGAGGGTAGCTGTCTATATACAATCACATTCATTTTATTTCATTTAATTAATATTTTTCTTTCATTCTTTTTGTTTCATTAATTTTTATTATTATTTTATTTCTTGTTTATTTGTCTATTTATTTATTAGTTTTATCGTACAATCTAAAGATGAATGGGAATGTGAAATAAAAAAGATAAATAACTAAATAAACTATCTATGAGAAATTATTATAAGAGAAATTTTCATAAAAAAAAGAAATAGACGACATTTGAATAGGTTAAAAGAGAAACGAAATAAAAATCAAGAAGATCCTTTAACAAAATAAAAATAAAAAGTTAAATAAATCTGGTAGATATTTTGATCAATTGAAACAAACAAACGAGATGAAAATATTCATGGGAAGATTTTTAAATGAAATAAAGTTTTTAAATTAATCGAATAGATATTTTAATCAATTGAAATAAAAATAAAAGGAAGAATAATACGGTGGAATGGGTAGAAAATACGGTTGATTTAATTGAATTAATTAATTAATTAAATGTTTATCAATAGGATGAAATACTTGGAATAAAAGGAGAGAGGAAAAAGAAAATATTTATATTTTATTTACTTATTTATTTATTTCCTCCTATTATTACCACCCACCTTCCACCTCGTCTTACGAATACTTTGAATATAAAAAACAACGAATATCACCAGTACGATAATAATTCGTTGTGGAACAGGGTAGAAGCTTTTACTTTACCCTCTTTCGATACTGCGCATTTTCTTACCCCTACGAACGTTTCAAACGAAGCCACGAGGAAAGTTAGCAGAGGGAGAGACAGACAGAGAGAGAGAGACAGACAGAGAGAGAGAGAGAGAGAGAGAGAGAGAGAAAGAGAGAGAGAGAGTAGGAAGGGTAAAGAGTGAGGAATTGCCGGAGGGTGGTAGATGGAGGGGTTAGGGGATGGTTGGGGGATTAAGGGTAGGGAGAGAGGATGCTGCTACTACGTCGCGAACGAAACTACGAAATCGCAGTTCGTGTTAGGAGAGAGGTGGTGGTGGTGCGTGTCTCTCTGACTTTTCTGATAAATATAATATATACATACGTATATGTATTTATGTATGTGTATATAATATGTGTATGTATATATATATATGTATATACACGTACATTTGTACGTACGTATGTATTAATTTACTCTTTATCACACAAAATCACTCATATTTTTCTCTGTTTTTTTCTCATTTCCTTTTTTTTTTTTCTTTTTTAAACATCCATTAGTAGTCTATTATCAAACGCATTATTATCATGCATATATTTAGTAGGTACATGTATGTGCGTTCGTTCTTGTTTTTTCCGAACATAAAATACAAGTTTAATACATCGTACATATGTATTAAGTAAATAAGTAAACAAATAAGTACTTACGTACTTGTACGTTTCTTCTTGTGTATGTGAGCGCGAATGTGTTTATATTACATCACGAAAATATATTTTTATCTTTTTCTCCATTTTTTTTTCTTTTGTGTTTTTTCTTTTTTTTTTTTTTCTTCTACTTCTTCTATTCAAACATACGAAACGCAAGTATATTGGTTTCTTCGCTGCACGCGCCCGTGTGTGTACGTGTGTGTGTGTGTGTGTGTGTGTGTGTGTGTGTGTGTGTGTGATATGTGTGTTTCTCCAATACACGTTACAAATACAATCTTATTTCTCTTTTTGAGCGTACAACGCAAGTATATATTAATGGTCAAAGTATATATTATTTTGTGTGTTTATGTGTGCGTGTTTGCGTGTGTATTTCCATTACGTTAGTTATACAATATACTCGCTTGTTTCTCTTTCGGAACGTAGAAGATATAAGTATATCGGTATATGTGTATGCTGCTGCTGTCTATGTGTATATAAATGTGCGAATGTGTGTGTCTGTTTATAATAGGTACGGTTAACGTCCGAGAACATAACACGAGGCACTCACAACGCGTAGTACTACTACTACTACTACTACTACTACTACTACTACTACTGCTATTACTACTACTCTACGTTCTTTAAGACGCAACGTGTAGGTATTTCAAATGATAAGGAAGATTCCTTTCTTATCATTTGAGAGAAAGAGAGAGGGAGATAGAAATAGATAGACAGAGAAAGAGAAGATTGATCATTCCAGTGTCACTCGTCTATCTCATGATTGCAGAATTGATTAGAAGAAGGAAAGAGATAGAGAGAATTAATAGAAAAGGTTGCTTGTAGTCGTCGAATTATGTTTGGTTGGTTAGATGACTGTTCTAGTTTATTCAAAAGCGTAGGTGGGAGAGATATAGGAGCTTGCACGTTTCGTTTCATTGTGCAATACTGTGATTTGAGTTTCATCGTTGTTAGACGTAGAAGAGATAGAGATAGAAGAGAGAGAAAGAGATGGATATGGGAATAGATGGGTAATAAAATTTTTTATTTTCTTTTATGATTTATTCTTTTATTGTCGTTAATAAAAATAACTCTTCTCTTCTTTTCTTTTCTTTTCTTTTCTTTTCTTTTCTTTTCTTTTATTTTCTTTTCTTTTCTTTTCTTTTTTTTCTGGCGAGGAATTTTTTCGAAGAATTTTTTCCGTAATGAAATCTTTGAACGACGTGTGTTTACTATTGTAGTGTATCGATGTGTTGTTTCGTCTATCGATCTTTTAACAAATTCTCGGAAATGCAATTTATTTGAAATCTTTAATCTATCGATCTTTCTACGATTTTTTTTATCAGTCTCGTATTTTTATCTCTCTCTCTCTCTCTCTATCTATCTCCCCCTCCCTCTTTCTCTCATTTAAAAGGAGAACGAATAAAAGTGCAATAGGTCATTTAACATATACAATTTATTTATAATTATTGATTTACATATCTCTACGTATAACAGATATTTATGTGTGTATATGTATGTAGAAATAAATAAATAAAGAAATATTGTTGACGTACATATAGAAAAGAATATATAGAGAAAAAGAAACATATATATATATATATATCACATATACATATATATACATACATACATAGAAACATAGATACATATATACATATAAATAGAAACTATAAAGATATTCTAGATACAAACGTGAGGTGACTCAACCTTTATATACCGGGTGTCTCGATAAAAAGTATTGTTCCTTCAATCTCTCTATTTCTATCTTTATGTTAAAAAAATAAATAAATATATATATATATAATTATTCAAATTTATTTTATATATATATATATATACATATGAATAATTTTGAACAATTTGGAGATC
Source organism: Vespula pensylvanica (assembly GCF_014466175.1). Lineage (NCBI taxonomy): Eukaryota > Metazoa > Arthropoda > Insecta > Hymenoptera > Vespidae > Vespula > Vespula pensylvanica. The sequence goes on along the minus strand of NC_057707.1, from coordinate 2,762,347 downwards.
TTTTGTCCTCTCTCTTTCTTTCTCTTTCTCTCTTATTTCTTATTCTTCTTTTTCCCATCTTCTGTCGTCTGATTTGTCAGTAGCATTCTCGTAGTTGACTTGGGCTGGAAAGCGGAGTCCCGGGTCACTGCAGACTTTGAATGGAAATATCTGCTTACGTAAGACACACGAACGAAAGCCGCTATCTTCGTCGCGTCGTGTCAAGCATCACCGATCGCTTTTCTTCGAAGTCCGAAGAAACGTGCGGACGAACGGATTCCGTTCCGCTCCGTTCCGTTCCTCCTCCTATTTGGTCATCTTTCTTCTTATTACGAGCACGCGTATCTATTTATAACAAGAAAGAAAAAATGAAATAAAAACAAAAAATGGAATTAAACAGATAAAAACAATCGACTTGAAAGAAAGACATTTTTTATCGATTAATTAGACAAATCAAAGTTTGATAGTAGTTCGTTTATAATGCGTGATCACGTTGTACGTGACTATAAAGATATTATAAAAAATAAGAGGAAAAGTCGAATAGAAAAATTGGTTTATTTCTTTTTTTTTTCTTCCTTTTTTTCTTATTTTTTTAATTATTTCTTTTTCTGTTCTTTTTCTTGGACACTCGGTATAAAGAGAGTGAGTCATCATCATCATCATCATCATCATCATCGTCGTCGTTGTCATCGTGCTCTCCTACCTTAAATATCTTCGTTGTTTTTTTGATCACGAAAAAGTTTTCATATTAAGAAATTATTTCATTCGAATCGAGTAACATTCTGATCGCTATATTTTCTTTTTGATGACCTATTTTTTATATCCTCGGTTTTCTTTCTTTTCATCTTTCTTTTTTTCTCAATATAATGTAGCGTATAAAAATACAAATTTATATATAAATTTATATATATATATATATAAATGTCAAACATCAGCTGATCTATGATACATTAAAAGAAATACATATATGAAATTATTAAATTGTTCCGACTCCGCAAAAAAAAAAAAAAAAAAATCCAATAGAAAAAGAAAAAGAAAAACCCCCATGAAAATTAAATTATCAAAGTTAAAAGGAAAGAGAGAGAGAGAGAGAAAAAAAAGTAACAGAAAATTTCACAACGATAAAAATATTATCGCGTTCAAAACGGAACAGCTGTGTTATCAAATCATATTTTCCGTATCTTCGAAAAATCGTAAAAGAAAAAAAAGAAAAGGAAAAGAAAAGAAATATATTTAAAATAGAAATGTTATTAGCAAGCATGAAGTTATATTGTCTAACGTAGGATTTTCATCGATGACGTCATGGAAATTCGTTGAATCATGATCAGTATCATCATCATCATTATCATTATCATTATTGTCGTAGTCGTCATCATCGTCATCGATAGAAAGAGTACATACCTACGTGTGTATGTGTATGTACATGTGCGTAGGTTCTTCTTGAAAGCAATAATGAATTCCGCGTTCGTTTCGCCCACGTCTTTGTCGTAAGTGCTACGTTTTCTATGTATGTATGCGTTCATATTATACATAGACGTATAAATTTACGTACGTATGTATATATTTGTGTGTGTAGATGTATATATTTACGTATACATTTACTTACGTATTTATATATATATATATATATGTACGTATGATGTATGTATGTGTGTGTGTGTGTACGTTTGTATGTATTTATGTACATACGTATGCATTTACGTACAAGATCCCTTGTTAAAACGCTTTCTAGGATCTCACGCGTGCGTCAGAATAGATCTAGTCTACGTCATCGAACGAGACGCGATTCTTACAATAGGTCAGCGAGCGCTCGGCTATACTATTTATTTTTATTATCTCTTTTCAAACTTCGTTCATGGAAATTTGTCGCTATTTTATGAAAGAAGGAAATAGATAAGAATGGCCGTTGGTTATTTCCTTCTTGTATAGTTTTCTTTCTTTCTTTCTTTCTTTCTTTCTTTCTTTCTTTTTTATTTATTTTTCTATTTTTTCTTTTCTTTTGTTACATCTTCTTTTTTTTCTCACAATGTTGCGTCTATTTTTTTCTTTCTTTCTTTCTTTTCTTTTTTTTTTTTTTATCTTTTGAACAATTAAAACAAAAAAGTTCAGAACGATCTACCAATCTTTATAATAGAAAGAAAAAAAAAAATCAATGGTAATAATAAAAAATAATAAAGCTGTAATGTTGGAGCCGATGTTATATCCGATATTAAATAATAAATCAAATGAATGTTAATAATTCTGATAAGAAGATGAATTAACAATTCAACAAATTAATTATATTAATATTAATATTAATATTAATATTAATATTAATCGTACATCGAATATTAAATGTTAATAGATAGAAGAATATTCTCTATCTCTTTCCATAAAGAGAGAGAGAGAGATGGAAAGATTATGAATTTACTGATGAATAAAATGAAGTGTGTCCTTGAAAGTAAAAAAAAAAAAAAAAAAAAACATTGAATGCTGACAGAAGTTTTCGGTAGATCTAATAGTACATACTTACTATCTTATCTCGTTTATCGTATTTCTCATAATTCGCGAGCCTTTCTCTCTCTCTCTCTCTCTCTCTCTCATTTTCTATCCTTGCACGTTATTTGCACGTTCATCGTTTATCTATGTGTATAATCTCTATATCTATATATGCGTGTACGTGTACATATGCACATACACGTGTAAATGTCACGTTACTTTATACATTGTACACGTTACTAGGATTTCGAGTTATACGCAACGTGGCGCCACACGTTTCCCGAGAAAACGCGTTTTTCCTTCGTTCGTTTCAATTTTCCGTATATAGATTCTTATACGTAATTATGACGCACGGAGGAAGTTTGTTTGTGTTAGTACTTATATGTAATCATTTCTGCATACTTCATATATCATCGTTACAAAGAAATTCATTCTTTTTTCTTTTTATTTTTATTTTATTTATTTTTTTTTTCTTTTTATTATTATTATTTGCAAGTGACATCTCTAGTGCTGATCTTGTTTGTTCAGTTTCGTCCAATTTCGTTTCATATTTTATTTATTTCTATTAATTATCTTCTTTCGTTTCATTCAAGCGTGAACGTATTAATCCACGGTATATTATTTCGATGAGTTTGTTTCTCGAATCTAATGAAAAAAAAAAAGAAGAAGAAGAAAAAACTATGCGTAACAAGTGAAAATGGAATATAAAAGAAAACTCATTTAATGTAACATTGCAATTGCATCTGTATGATTGATTAATAATTCATTGAAGAAAATGTTCTTTTTTTTCCCGTTTTCTTTTCTTTTTCCTTATTTTTAGTGAACATTTGAATACATGGTTATTACTAAACGTCGATAATACTGGGATAGAGTACAAAAAAAAAAATTAAGTAAAAATGAAAACAAAGGGGGAAAAAAAGCAAAAAAAAAAAATCGTTTGTACGTAAACAACCGAGGATTATTTTTTCCTTTCTTTTCTTCTTGTATTATTTTTTCCTTCTTTTTCTTTTGATGATTCAACGTCTTCGGATTAATTCGATGTTAAGTCGAAGAAATGATTTTGCACTTTTAGATGCGCAACTCGGTCCAAGAATTTCACTGCGACAAACCTGGCGCACGTCTCGGCCTTCATTTTCTATCTCTCTCTCTCTCTCTCAGATATACATAAACTCTAAAACTCTCTTTCTCTCTATCTATCTATCTATCTATCTATCTATCTATCTATTTATCTATGTTTACCTCTATCTCTTACTCCCGTTGAAACATTCAACGTCACTTCGTCAAATATATCTAGTACGTATCGGACGCCTACATTGTCTAACGTTACTTCTACATAAATAACACATTTTCCACATTTTCCATTGTATTAGTATATACGGTACGTTAATACGACGGAATTTTACGTAGGCGGTATATAGAAAATTGCTATTAATTTCGTTTCACGATATTTTCGTAGCTTTTTATGTAGTACTATAATACTAAAATAGAAATTTCATACTAGTGTATATATATATATATATATATATATATATATATATATATAATACACGTAAAAATTTATTTACGAATTATATAAAAACATTTTATATATACAATGTAAATAAACAAGTATATATATATATAAAATTAAAAAACAATTATATATATAATTAAAAAGTTATATATATATATAGACGATATAATACATATTAAAGTAAACTTGTTAATAGTAATTAATAACTACTATAATTCACTCTGGACCCATAACTCTGAACTTCTTAATAATGATCAATAACTAGAAAATTTACATGTAACTTTGTGAAACTTTTCATATATTAATTAATTGATTACGAGATTCGTGCGTAACTCCGAACTTCTTAATAAATATTAAATAATCAATCACCACGAACTTTACATTATTCGCGTAATGCTAAACGCATTAGCATATTTAATACTCATTAATAAATATCAAATTTCACTCGTCGCAAATAACAATCGCAGCTCGATAGGTCAACGACCTGTCTCGAACGCTAATTAATAGTAATAAACGAAGAAAAGAAAAAGAGACAACAACAAAAAGAAAAGGGGGGGAAAAAAAAACAAAGAAATACGTATCAAAATATCTTTTAACAAATTTTAAATTTATCTTTTGGATGGATATTAAAAAAGAATCGATAATAAGCGCATACGTACATACGTATATAACACAAACGAAACGAAACGAAACGAAACGAAACGAAACGAAACGAAACGAAACGAAACGAAACGAAACGAAACAAATAATAGACATTTATTAAAACGAGAAGAAAGAAGAAGAAAAAAAAAACGTCGATGATTGCGGTAGAAAACGCAAGAAGAACGAAAGGAAGACGTTTGCACGAGGAGAAACGAAGGGGTGGAAAAAGAAGGAGGGTGGGTTTTAGCGTGTGCGAGGCATGTGGCAATGTTTTGGCCGGCATCGATCGTCGCTACCCCTTAAACTGCGGCGTAGTATCACCCTCTCCTCTCTCTCTCTCTCTCTCTTTCGCCTTTCCCTCCCCTCCGTACCATTCGCCTAATCTACCCCTCTCTCACCGTCGCCCTCGTCTCATTCTCCTGCCCACGCCCTGCTTTCTCTTCACAACCACCTTCGGTCTCACAGTGATTCTCAACTTTCTCATATATTTTATTTTGTTTTGCTTTCTTTTTCATTTATTCGTTTATTTATTTATTTATTTATTTATTTATTTATTTTCTTTTTCTTTTTCTTTCTTTTTTCTCAATCATTTGTTCGTCGTTTCAAATCTCACGAAAGAGAATGAAAAGCTCGTGGTGTATTTAGATCGTACTCTTATTCGTATGTAAGATGTTAATAGCGTGAAAAAAGAAAAAGAGGGAAAGAGGAAGGGGGTTAAGAATTAGCATCGTTTCAAGGTTCTCTTTCGAAGACTGACTTCGTCATTTAGGTCAAACATGTTTGGAGATATTAATAGTATAAAATAGATAACGAGAGAGAAAGAGAGAGAGAGGGGGGGGAAAGAAGGGGAAAGGGGATGGAACTTTTGCATTATTTCAAGGCTTTTTTCTAAGGCTACTATCATTATCATTTATATCGTGTAAATGTTTAGAAATATAATTAATTTCAAATAGAGAGATATAACTATTGATTTTTTTTTTTTTTTAAGTAACGCAATTCTATTACGATTTGAATAAAAACGCAATTAAAAATATTGACGTATTATGATCATCGTTGTAATGAAAAATTGTTAAGGCGTATTAATTATATTTCGTACGAAAGTTATATTCACTTTTTTTGAATATATAATAAATGATAAAATAAAGGAATTTAAGCGAGTACGAGTAACGTTCGAAAGAGTTCATTGAACTCTAGTTTACTCGTCGATATATTCCGCGGGTGGTTGAGAAAACGCGTACGAGTTGTATTTGTGTGGAATACAGTAGAATACAAAGGAAAAAAATAAAATATTTCCAATTATCTTCCTTTATATATTTCGGACAAACAGGTACATAAATACATATCTATAGATGTGTATACACATATTATAAATTTGTTACAATATTTTGGAATTTTGCCGAGAAATCTCAATTTTCTTCGTATTTATAGTTTTCGATAAAGAACTGACACAAACACATACACATACACGCATTATGTGTTTGCTATTAAAAAAAAAAAAACAATTAGTTTAAAAGAGTTTTAAATCATCGTATCGTTTATATACACATTTCTTTTTTTTTTTTTTTTTTTTTTTCTTATTGAGAGATGATACATATGATTTATCTAAATTAAAATCTTATGGGGATGAAAAGAGAATAATATTATAAAGAAGAAGAAAGAAGTTAATGCCAAATCGAGTTTGGTAGACGTTGTCCATGAGAATTTTGATCGTTTGCCAAAACTTTTCTCTCTCTCTCTCTCTCTCTCTCTCTCTCTCTCTCTCTCTCTCTCTCTCTCTCTCTCTCTCTTTCATATTTTTGAACACAAAATTTCTTTCTGTCTTTTCCTTTTCCTTTTTTCTATTTTTCACTTTCGATAAAATTTATTTCAGTCGAGAGAGAGAAAGAGAGTAAATTTTAGATCATAGAATAAATTTTAATAAATCGAAAGAAGAAAAGAAAAGAAAAAAAAGACGAACATTATCAATAACTTTAATTAACTTTCCTCGACATAAACGAAAGAGAAAGTGAGAAAGCAATAATATTTATTAGAAGTAATAGAACAATAAGAATAAAAAGAGGTATAGGAGATACGACAAAAATAAAATATCATATCGATTTAATAAATAATGAAAAAAAGAAACACACACACACACACACACACATATATATATATATTAGATTAGATATTAGTTTAGAATTTGATTGCTAGTAGTTAACAAGAGAGTAAATGTACGTGTGAATGTAAACCGCAGTCTCGAAGTCTCGTGCATTTCCTACTACTACTACCACCACCACTACTACTACTATTACTACTATGACTACTATTATTACTATTACTACTACTATTACTATATTATTACTATTATTACTACTACTATTACTATTCACGTACGAGACCGGCCTCTCGTTCGATTGGTCGAAAGTGCGATAACATCATCGTAGCGCGTGTCACCGGAGTGGGAGATTAATACCGTCGAAGAAGACGGTGGTTAATAGTGGTGGGGGTAATAGTAGAAGTAGAAGGAGGTAGGCAGAGAAGGGGGAGGAGTTTAACATAGTGGGGGGTAGAGAGTATCGACCATATCTTCCCATTCAGTTCGCCTCCTACTCTTCTGTCTGCTGCTGCGGCTACTGCTGTTGCTGCTACACTACTACTGTCTTAAGAGAATAGAAAGAGAGATAAATAGAAATAGATAAATCGAATTTAAGAAAGCAAAAAAATGATATACTTTGTTTGTATATTATTTTATTATTGTTTTTTATATTTCTTTATTGCTTTCCATATTTATTATTATTTTTTATAATCGTTATTGTAAGAAATATATATATATATGTGTGTGTATATATGTATATATTTCTGATCATTTTGAATAGAAGTAAATTTATCTGACTGAAAAAGTATTGTTCATTCGAGGGACTATTGATTATTTGTTTTATATACACGTATATATATTTTTTTTTTTTTATTACTTCAGATTTTATATGAATTTATTTCATTTCGTTTTATAGACTTTTAATACGATGTTACTTTCCAACGCAATCTCTTCTAAACAGAAATAAATTTTTTTATCGAACGTCGTTTATTATTCCCATTAGGAATAATGGTTTATATTATTAGTATAAACCAGTGACTGCATACGTCTTCGTACTTTTTTATCTTCTTACATTCTTTTTCTTTCCTTTTTTTTTTTTTTTTTTTTCTAATACAATCTTACTTTCATACTTCAACTTATTTATCGTTCATTTGATATTATAGTTCGTCACGCTTTATTAATATCTAATCTGTTTTTTCGGCGTTATGATATAATTGTTTGTACAATAATCTTCGTTCTCTTTAAGTTGTTTGCGTGTATGTTTTATTTATTTTTTCTTTCTTTCTTTCTTTCTTTCTTTCTTTCTTTCTTTCTACATTCTTTCTATTACATTTCTATTTTCAACACGATTATCCAAACGAATTTATAATCGGACAAATCGAGAATTATACCGTTGTCTCCAAGGCGATGAATGACGTAATACCGAGTTAAGAATTTTAATCGAATCTTATCGTGAGATGTCTTCCTAGAAATGTTTTAAATTTCGAATTACCAATAGATAAAGAGAGAGCGTGAGAAAGAGAGAAGATACGGGAAGAGAGACAGAACGAGTGTTTCTTTTTGCTACCGGTCCACCCCAATACATAATGCATTAGTTCTAATTCGAAAACGCGCGAAGAGTTCTACCAAGGGTTAGAACATATCTTTTTACGAGTAAGATAAAAAGAGATAGATAGATAGATAGATAGATAGATAGATAGATAGATAGATAGATAAATAGATAGAGATATGTGAATTAAAATGAACTTGAAACACCTCTTTTCTTTTTTCGAATTTTATTTTTTTTATTTACCTTTCATATCGTCGAATTTTTAGAATATAAAAGAGCTATATAATTTATTTTTAAAACGATTTATTATTATTATACGATATTAAAACGATATAATTATTTTTAAACGATAAAAAAAAATTTTTTTTTTTTTTTTTCTTTATTTCATCATATCGATTCGTTCTTTTATATATTCCATCTATAAATGTTTAGAGAGTCTTGGCAAATCTCTTCTTATTTTATTTTGCCAACGATCAAAACACATATTTCAATTTGTTCCTTTCTCACTATCCATCTCTCTCTAACATATTTGATTCATATTTAACCTTGATTATATTCACTTCAAAAAAACACTGCATCGATAATATTCTATTAATCATAACAATAAATATTTGTACTTGATGATCTATCATTTATAATCTTTTTAATCTGTCCGATATATCGTAATATATTTTCAATACATTTTAATCCGATCTCATAATAAGAAAAATCATAACGTTAATAACAATATGGAAAAAAAGAAATATATATACATATATATAAGTATAAAATAAATAACAGTACTAATAACAATATTAATAAAATTAATAGCAAAATAAAAAAGAAACGAAGAATGAGAGAAGAGAAAAGACTAATAAAAATAATAAGATCAACAACGATAATTAAAAAAAAAAATAACAATAGTAACGAAATTCTTACCTAGAAATAACAAAAAGAGAAAATAAACGATTCAACTATTATTCAATTAACAAGATAACAAAATACATATACATACATACATACATACATACATACATACATATATATATATATATATATGAATTTTGACCGTCGTAGCGACGCCAATGAAACGTCGTAGTCGCGTATACTAGAGCGTCGCGATGTCTCCACGGGTGGGGATGGTCTGATGTTCTATGAGTACGAGAGAGTAGTGGGGGTAGTAGCGGTCTACTGTAGCGATCGGCTACAGAGAGGAGGTAGTGGTGGGGAGTACGGAGTGATTGGAGAGTGGGTAGCGGGGTGGGGGGAGAGAGAAAACGAGCGGGAGCGCTTCATTCAGTAGGTTGGCGACGTTGCCGAAGAAGATCGCATTTTTACGATACTACGAGCTGCCGTTCGAGTTAACCCCCACCACTACGCTCTACTCTACTCTACTCTACTCTACTGTACTCTACTGTACTCTACTCTACTGTACTCTACTCTACTACTTCGCTTCCCTCACCACATCACTACTACCACTACTATCGTCAACAGCACACCGCTATCACCGCTACCTCTCTACCTACACTTGCCGATCTTCTTCGGTCATTACCTGTCGTGCGTCCAAGCATATCGTCAGTTAATCCTTCGATACAACAGCGGCTTCCGTATACTCGTTATGTAAACGTTAAGATAGACAGAGATAGAGAGAAAGAGAAAAATATATTTTGTATGTATATGTGTATATATGTATATTTATATATTATATATATATATAATGTACGTATGTATGTATTTACATTTGGAGAGTCGCGCCGTTATCGATGATAACATATTCACTTCCGTAAAAGCTTATGCATGTCAGCAGCAAGCACCGAATAGATGTATTGGTATATATGTGTATATGTGCTTTGATCGATCGGTCGATTGGTTGATCGAAGTTAAGTACATAACTTGTAAGTTTGTTTATCGAACGTTGACTTCGTTTCGACGAAGAGAAATTTATTTAATACATACACAGATATGCATATACAAACACAAACATTCATGTGTGTATATATATATATATATATATATATATATACACACATGTGTATATGTATATGTATTATGTATGTATATTAGCGGGTAATGTTAATATAATAATACAAGAATAATATTCTATCTTAACGATTAATTGAAATACTTATGATTGAAATCGAAATTATATGAATATTAATAATCAAGTGGATCAATTGGTTATCGATTGGTATTAATAATTTTTAATTAATTCGATTATCGATCGTAAGGAGAATTTATATTTGGAACTGCGTAAAATACTATGTTTACTTATTTATTAAAAAAAAAAAAAAAAAAAAATCATTCACATTGACGTATCAATGAGTCGAGAATTTATTTAACAGAAAAAGAAAATGTGTCTCTTTTCTTAGAAAAGTCCTTCAAGTCCTATTTGTACGTATAGATATGTGTATAAACGAAGGACAGCTATTAAGATACCTCGTGTATATAGATAGCGGAGCTTATGTTTATCATAGTTTTTGCGATATCTTAGAAGCTCTTTCTGGATTCTAAACACACATTGGCAAGGTCTCGATGACGATTTAGTTTAAAAGTTTTCGCTGAGGAGTACAGACACGAATTATTTCTCAATTGGTAATCGTTATAATCACTTTTAAAATTTATTCTTCTAATACGTCGTTTTTACCTATCTAATTCGTAATCTTATCTCATCGAAATGTTTTCTTTTCTTTTCTTTTTTCTTTTTTCTTTTTTTTTTTTTTCTTTTGCATTAGTCGTATTACATCGGATCAGTTAATATCATGAAACGAATATATTTTG